>NW_006921688.1:3950870-3952622 GCF_000298275.1 Orycteropus afer afer | reverse complement strand
GGAACCAGGTCATCTATTGGGTAGATGAGGTAAAATGAGATTAATTGTGACTTTTGGTTCTCTAGTGCCACACTGACAGAAAATACCACAAGTGTATGGTTTGACCAAATATGGATTTATTCTCCTACAGTTTAGAAGGCTAGAAGTCTAAGTTCAAAGTGCCAGCTCTAGGGACTGGGTGAAATCTCCTCGACCTTGGGCTTCAGCTCTGCCTCTTGCCCCTGGTCCACTGAAGCTTCAGGCTTCTCTCACTCAGGCAGCTGGTGGCTGCTGAGGCTGACAAACCCAAGGTTGACAAATAAAATGGTGCAGTCCCAAGATTACCAAACAACATGGCAGGCCACTAGTACAAGTCCAGAGATAGTCTCAAGATTGGTAAGAAACATGGCAGGCTGTTGAATAAAGACTCAGCTATATGCAGGGTTCAAGCATGCCAAAAAGCTACAGAGACATTTCTCAAAGCTGCTTCTTATATACTGGAAGCAGACCACATCCCTAAGGCATGCCTACTCAGCTACTCACAGTAGATTCCACCGTGGAGCTGATTACCAGTGTCATCATGGGGAATAACTACATCTAGCAGTCCAGCTACTCTAAACCAGGTCCAGCCAAGTTGACACATAACCATAACTACCACAGTGACTTAAGAGTGGATTTTGGGAAGTTAAAGTAAAGGGTTTACTTGAATCTGTGATGTAAGCATTGCAACATCTTGTTTTTGAAGTCTTTTTTTTTGTCCCTTTGGGGAGAGCAAGATTTCTCCCCTAAGTAGCTTGAATTTTCTTGCTGTTCAGTTGAAGTAACATTTGGCTCAGGAACCAAAAGGAGAATGCTACTACTAATTCTGTTACTACTACAACCACTACCACCACTACGGCTGCTGCAACCACCACCAATGCCACTATCACTCTTACTCCTCCTCCCAATACTACCACCACCACCACCTCTACTCCTACCACTGCCACCACTCCCACTTTTACTATGACTCCCCCTAAGCATGACCTTTCATGTAATAGAGCAGCAAACCTTTCAGGATGTGGTCAGAGAAGTTGAACTCATTTTTGGAAGAGTATGTCCAGGCACAAGGAGTAAAAGTTGAGAATACGCCCTCCGGGGTGAGTGTCCAGAGACCCCAGACTCAAGCCGATCCTCACCCTCCTCCTCAGCCTTCGTGGTTTGCTTGACAGATGTATGTGCACCAACATCAGGACTATTTCACAGTTCTATCTTACATGATGATATAAAGGTCACTCTCAAGTGTGCTTTCAGGTAATCAATACTACTTTTAAAAAATCATGACCAAATTAATGGTAACAGTTTTAATTGTGTGTGTTCATATATTACTTTCACAAGAAAACTTCCATTTTTGAGGAATCCAAATAACTGGAAGGGTCAGATAAAGCAATTTCCCCTTTGCAGTCTACGGAGGTGTATGAGAGAAGAGTGTCAATGGGAGCAGAGGGCGGGAGTGAGGAGAGGCACCAAGGGAAAGAGAAAACAGGAGAGAACAGGAAGGGAAAGGAAGAAACACTGGGTACATGGGCCCGTATATTGGACTGATTGTTAAAAAGCAGCTTTGAAACGATGGGTCTCTCCTCATCAAGAAGAAAGAAGAAAACCAAAATTAATGGAAACAATCAGTCCTAGCAACTGGTACACCATCCAATCTGCAACCTATACAACTATGAGACTAGAAGAACTAGATGGTGCCCAGCTACCACTGTCATCCACTTGGAAGGGATGTAGGAGATC
>NW_006921688.1:3949233-3950433 GCF_000298275.1 Orycteropus afer afer | reverse complement strand
GTAAATCTTCACCCAAATCAAAATAAAATTAAAAAAAAGAAAAAAGAAAAGCCAAAAAAAAAATAAAAATAAAAATAAAGCAGCGTTGAGATGAGAAATGACATTAGTCAACTCCCCTATCATCATACACAGTGTTTTCTGTACTTGAGGTTAAATTAGAAGAATTACGGTGTATAGATTTGGAATCAGAAGACCTGGGTTTTAATCCCAACTTTATTTCTTTCTAAGCAATATGAGTTCAGGTGATTGAGTTTACTTCTTGAGCCTGGGTAGGCACGTGTGTGAATTGGAGCTAGTGTGTTGCCCTCAAAACTGTTGTGAGGATTCAACTAGATAGTGTGCATAGCAAACACTGTAAATGTTAGTTATTACTGCATCTAGACTCAAAGCTCTTGAAAGAGTCGTGTTGCTTTTTAAATCCCTTAGTTTCTAAGAGGAGGCAGTGATGGTTCAGGGACAGAATTTGTGCCTCATGCACAGTCACCATCCATCTGAACGTGGAAGCTTGCATGTTGCTGATGCTGAACAGAGTTCAGCAGAGCTTCCAGACTAAGACAGACTAGGAAAAAAGGCCCGATGATCTTCTTCCAAAGATCAGTCATTGATAACCCTGTGGATCGTAATGGTCTGATCTGTAGCCCATCATGGGGACGATGAAGGACTGGGTTTCATTCCATTGCGTGTGGGGTCTCCACGAATTAGGGGCTGACCTGACAGCAGCTAACAGCAACAAGTATCTAAGATCTCAAATGATTAACACTTATCTAGTAATCAAGACCCTGGCTTGGCTTCACCTTCTTTTATTGTCCTTATCACCCTTTGGTAGAGGGCTGATGAGGGTTGAAATGATAGTGGAGGGAAGGATGGGAGAAGCATTGTCCCTGGAGGGTCTGTAAGCCTAGTAGTGCCTTATGCGTAATTGAAGGTTGAATGTATGGTGAGAGGGTCATCTACCTAAAGGTGCAGACAGATGTGAATGCAGTTGAGGGGAGATGGAACTAGAGCAGAACTGCCTTAAGTATGGAGAGAAAACAACACAGACCCTCCCCAGCATCCTTTAGCCTTTTCCCCAATGGAAACCTCTGTTTTGACTCAGGGCACTGGCCAGTCTGATCTGATGATATATATCCATTAGGAGCTCTGGTAGCATAGTGGCTAAGGCACTTGACTGCTAACCAGAAGGCTGGTGGTTCAAACCCA
>NW_006921688.1:3899828-3948433 GCF_000298275.1 Orycteropus afer afer | reverse complement strand
TTTGAACCGCCAGCCTTCTAGTTAGCAGTCAAGTGCCTTAGCCACTATGCTACCAGAGCTCCATATTTTGCATATGTATGTATATATAAGAATTATGTATATTCCTATATATTATGTATTTATATTATTTTATATACAGAAGAACATGTTATATGCACCTCGGAAGAACGGCCTGGTGATCTACCTCCAAAAAATGAACCACTCAAAGTGCTATGGAGCACAATTCTACTCTGACACACGTGGGGTTGCCATGAGTGTTGAAGTGTCTTTCTTGTTTTTTGTTATTTACACACACACACACACACATATATAGCTCATATATACAGTAAAACCTATGAAGGCTGGAACCTTATCAGAGAAGGAAACCCAAATATTTTCCACTAAAATGAGCAATAGGAAAGTAGTAAGCGTGCACCCTGTCTAAAAGCAGAAAACTTGTGAGACCCAGAAAAACAAGGCAATTCATTGCTCTGGTAGTGTAGTGGTTAAGGCATTTGGCTATTAAGCAAAAGGTCAGTGGTTCGAATCCACCAGCTGCTCTGTAGGAGAAAGATGAGGCAGGCTGCATCCAGAAAGATTTACAGCCTTGGACACCCAATGAGGGTCGCTGTGAGTTGGAATCTACTTGATGACGGTGAGTTTGGTTTTTGGTTATATATGTGTATTATACACATTCACATATATTTATAGAATGATTGGCCATTGAATAACTGATTTAGCTGTTACTCGAAGGGGAGAACTCTGTGGCTTCAGAAGATTTTTCAGGCTGACGATTAGACTCCCTGAGCTCTGGGTAAGGTGAAAGTCTGTCTCAGATTCCTCACATCAGGGTCCTGCATTTGCACACCCTCGGGGCAGTCACATTGCTGGGATGTTGAGCTCTTTACAGGAATTACTCAAAAAGTGAAAAGTCTGAGTGAGCTGACCTTAAAAAAATAGATGAAAGAAATAGTGTTTTTCAACTTAAGTACATTTCTGCTGAACTATTTAAGGGTATCTAGACTTCCAGTCATAAAATGCTCAGTGACCTTCAGAAGTATGCTATCTCCTCCCCCTCAATAAACAGACATTAATAATGGAATTGCTGAAGTTTGAATGCACAGCTATTTATTTTGCATGTGTTCAGCATGACTTCTCGGCTTCTTCTGAGGTGTCACACCAGAGTGTTAGGTTTTGTGTTGTTGTCAGCCTCTCCAGGAACTCTGTTATGATTAATTTTTATGGTTCACTTCCCACTGCAGGGAGCAGTGGCACACAGGGCTGGCAGAAACAGGTAGGGAGAAGCTCAGGAAGTGAGTGGAGCGGTTGGAACAGCTAAGGGAGAGGAACTTGTCTGTCAGTTGGTCATACTGTGGTGGCTTGCATATTGCTGTGAGGCTAGAGGCTGTGCCAGCAGGGGTGCCCATGGTGGACCAGTTTCGGTGGAGCTTCCAGACTGGGACAGATATAGGAGAAGGAAGAGGTCATCCACTTCTCAAAGAATTGGCCAGTGAAAACATGAATAGCAGTGAAACACTGTCTGATATATTACTGGAAAATTTTATGAATAGCCCTGAAACATTGTCTGCTGCAGTGCCAGAAGATGAGGCCCTGAGGTCAGAAGATGCTCAAAAAAGTCTTCTTTTCCCAGAAGACTGGGAAAGAGCTGCCTCATCAGAGAAGAGCCTACCTTAATGATATGGATAAAGTAGAGCTTTCAGGGCCTCCATTTGCTGAAGTGGCATGACTCAATATGAGAAGAAACAGCTGCAAATATCCATTGATAATCAGAACATGGAATGTACGAAGTATAAATCGAGGAAAATTGGAAGTTGTCAAAAAATGAAATGGAACACATAAAGATTGATATCCTAGGCATTCAGTGAGTGGAAATGGACCGGTTTTGGCCATTTTGAATTAGACAACCATATGATCTACTATGCCACGACTGACAAATTGAAGAGGATGGTATGGCATTCAACATCACAAAAGATGTTTCAAGATCTATCCTGAAGCACAATGCTGTCAGTGATTGTGGTAGTTAAGTTTGTGTGTCAACTTGGCTGGGCCTGGTTGAATGGCTGGGCAGCTGGATGTAGTATTCCCCATGTGAAAATGGTAATCAACTCCATGGTGGAGTAGCGGCCTTAGAGTTGTGGTCTGCTTCCTGTATAGAAGGAGAAGCCTGGGGGAATGGTCTCTAGTTTATGGCATGCTTGAACCCTGCATGTAGCCAAGCTGTTGTGCAGCAGCCTGCCATGCTCTGCCAATCTTGGGACATTTAATAGACTTGAATTAATGGCCTGCCATCTGGTTTGGTAATATTGGGACTGTGCCTTATTACTTGTCAACCTTGGGCTTGTCAGCCTCAGCAGCCAGCAGCTGAGTGAAGAAAAGCCTCTAGCTCCAGTGGGCCAGGAACAGGAGGCAGAGCTGAAGTCCAAGGTTTAGGGGCTTTCACCCAGCCCCTAGAGCCTGCCACTTTGAACTTGGACTTAAAGCCTCCAAACTGTGAGAGAATAAAACTCTTGTTTGTTAAGGCCATCCCATTTGTGATATATATATATATATTTAGTCAGAGCAGCACTAGGTAACCAGAACAGTGGTAGAATAATATCCATACACCTACAAGGAAAGCCAGTTAATACTGTTGTGTTGTTGTTGTTGTTAATTGCCATTGAGTTGGACCCGACTCATAGCAACCCCTCCTTGGGTTTCTGAGGCAGTATCACTATGGAAGTAGATTTCCCAACCTTTCTTCTGAGGAGTGGCTGGTGAGTTTGAACCATCAGCCTTCGGGTCAGCAGTCAAGTGCCTTAGGTACTACACTACCAGAGCTCCTCCAGTTAATACTACTATTTATTATTCAAATTTACTCACCAACCATCAAAGGCAAAGATGAGGAAATGGAAGATTTTTACCAACTTCTGCTGAGATTTTTACCAAATTGACCAAATATGCAATCAAGATGTGCTGATTATCACTGGTGACTGGAATGCAGAAACTGGAAACAAAGAAAAATCATCAGTAGTTGGAAAATTTGCCCTTGGAGACAGAAATAATGCTGGAGACCGCATGATAGAATTTTGCAAGACCAATAATTTATTCATTGCAAATACATTTTTTCAACAACACAAATGGCAGCTATACACATGGACTTGCCAGATGGAGTACACAGGAATCAGATTGACTACATCTCTGGCAAGAGGTGGTGAAGAAGCTAAATATCTTCAGCCAAACCAGGAGCTGATTGTGGAACAGACCATCAACTGCTCATATGCAAGTTCAACTTGAAGTTGAAGACAATTAAAACAAGTCCACGAGAGCCAAAATATGACTTTGATTGTATCCCTCCTGAATTTAGAGACCATTTAAAGAATAGATTTGATGCATTGAATACCAATAACGAAAAACCAGAGGAATTGTGGTATGACATCAAGAACAACACCCATGAAGAAAGCAAAAGGTCATTAAAAAGACAGGAAAGGAAGAAAGACCAAAATGGATGTTAGAAGAGACTCTGAAACTTGCTGTTGAATGGAGAGTAGCTAAAGCAAATGGAAGAAATGACAAGATAAAAGAGTTAAACAGAAGATTTCAAAGAGCAGCTTGTGAAGACAAAGTCAATTATTATAATGAAATGTGCAAAGACATGGAGTTGGAAAGCCAAAAGGGAAGAACAGCCTTGGCATTTCTCAAGCTGAAAGAACTGAAGAGGAAATTTAAGCTTGAGCTGCAATATTGAAAGAGTCTATGGGCAAAATATTGAATGATGCAGGAAACATCAAAAGAAGATGGAAGGAATACACAGAGCCACTGTACCGAAAAGAATTGATCAATGTCCATCCATTTCAGGAGGTGGCATATGATCAAGAACCAATGGTACTGAAGGAAGAAGTTGAAGCTACACTGAGGGAAATGGTAAAAAACAAGGCTCCAGGAATTGATGGGATTTCATTGAGATGTTTTAACAAATGGATGCCGCATTAGAGGCATTCATTTGGCTGTGACAAGAGATTTGGAAGCAGCTACCTGGCCAACTGACTGGAAGGGATACACATTTGTACCCTTTCCTAAGAAAGGTGATCCTAGGGAATATGGAAATTATCAAATAATATCATTAATATTGCACATAAGTAAAATCTTACTGAGGATTATTCAAAAACAGTTGCAGCAGTATATTGATAGATAATTCCAGAAATGCAAGCTGGATTCAAAAGGGGACATGGAGCAAGGACTATCATAGCTGATGTCAGATGGATCTTGGCTCAAAGCAAAGAATACCAGAAAGATGTTTACTTATGTTTTATTGACTATGTAAAGGCATTCAATTGTGTAGATCATAACAAATTATGGATAACATTGAGAAGAATGGGTATTCCAGAACACCTAATTGTACTCTGGGGAACTTGTACATAGACCAGGAGGCTGTCATTCAAACAAGACAAGGGGATACTGCATGGTTTAAACTCAAGAAGGGAGTGCATCAGGGTTGTATCCTTTCACCATACTCGCTCAATCCGTATGCTGAGTAAATAATCCAAGATGCTGGACTATATGAAGAAAAACATGGCATCAGGGTTGGAGGAAGGCTCATTAACAACCTGAGATATGCAGATGACACAACTTTGCTTGCCGAAAGTGAGAATGACTTGGAGCACTTACTGATGAAGATTAAAGACTATAGTCTGCAGTATGGATTACACCTCAATATAAAGAAAACAAAGATCCTCACAATGGGACCAATAAGCAGCATTATAATAAATGGAGGAAAGATTGAAATTGTCAAAGATTTCATGTTACTTGGTTCTACAATCAACACCAATTGAAGCAGCAGTCAAGATATCAGATGTCCTACAGCATTGGGTAAATCTGCTGCAAAGGACCTCTTTCAAGTGCTGAAGAGCAAAGATGTTTCCTTGAAGACTAAGGCATGCTTAACACAAGCCATGATATTTTCAGTCGCCTCATATGCATGTGAGAGCTGGATAATGAAAAAGGAAGACCGAAGAAGAGTGGATGCTTTTGAGTTGTGTTGGCGAAGAACGCTGAAAGTTATCATGGACTGCTAAAAGAACTAAGAAATCTGTCCTGGGAGAAGTGCAGCAGGAATGCTCTTTGGAGGTGAGAATGGCCAGACTTCGTCTCACTTACTTTGGTCATGTTGTCAGAAGGGACCATTCCCTGGAGAAGGATGTCATGCTTGGTGAAGTGGAGGGACAACCAAAAAGGGGAAGGCCCTCAACGAGATGGATTGACACAGTGGCTGCAGCGATGGGCTGGCACAGGACCAGGACAGTGTTTTTTTCTGCTGGACACGAGGTCGACGGCACCCTAACAACAGCATCCCACTGCTTCGTCTCACCCACCACTTTCCTTTTGCATAAATCTGTGATGAAGCAGCTAATGTTAACAAAAACCCAAAGCCAAACCTACTGCCATCAAGTTTATCTCGACTCCTAGCGACACTAAAGGACAGCGTAGAACTGCCCCATAAAGTTTCCAAGGCAGTAAGTTTTTATGGAAGCAGACTGCCTCATCTCTCTCCCACAGTGGGACTGGTGGGTTTGAACAGCCAACCTTTGGGTTAGCAGCCGAAAGCTTTAACCACTTAGCTACAAGGGCTCCATTTTAACAAATGAGATCAACTAAAATTCTAGATGTTCTCAGTTATCCCAATTTCAGTTAACCTTTTCTTTTCAGACTACTTTAAGTTTTTATCACCTCAGTGACTCAAGAAAATCCACTGTCATCAAGTTGATTCTGGCTCATAGCCCCCCTGCTCCCCATTGGCTTCCTGAGGCTATAAATCTTTATGGCAGTAAGATTGCCCCATCTTCCTTCCACTGAGCAGCTGGTGGGTTTGAACTGCTGACCTTCTAGTTAGCAGCCCAATGCCAAATACCTTATCTACTATGCCACCAGAACTCACATTTATCTTCTGTTTAGCAAAAAATTCTAATAAAGCCATTTGTTAACAATTAGCCGAGTTCCCTGGAGCTAACCAAACTACAACACTGCTGAAAGAAAACGTTTAACTAACACATGGATGTTCTACACTTTAAGTTCTCGAGAAGCTCTGCAGGTACCTCTTTCCTCGCTCCCTCTCTCCCTCCATTCCTTCCTCCCTTCCTCCCTCCCTCCGTCCTTCCTTCCCTGTCTTGCTTGCTTGCTTTTTTAAAGTAATTAATCAATTAATTTACTTATTAAACCTGCTCATATGTCAGATATTCATGCTGGAGGCTTAAAATACGTGCATTTGCAGGCTCTAAATCTCTCAATGTGCTGTTGGTCAAAAGGTAGACCGTTTTTTCAGAATTAGTGGATTTGGCCTTCTTTTCTTGGTAACTCCCTTGGCTCCAGCCTACTTTCTTTGAAGGGAAATTGTCAGAGTTTCATTGGCTTTTTCACACCTCCCACTCTCCCTCATCCACACCACAAAGACTTCAAGGTTATGACTACTTAGAGGACCCTTTGTTGGCAGTCACAGTTTGGATTGCAAGCCATTGGCAGACTTCTCTAGGCTGCTGCTGCTGCTGATCAATTTACCTTGAAGGGATGGACAAGAGATGAGGAGGAGACATGCCCAAGAAAAGGGAAATGAGAGAGCCAAGCACAGCATCAAAGTGAAAGGCAAGGCCAGCTCAGCCCTTGAGGAGCATGGAGAAGAGCCAGGCACATTTTAGGGCCAGTCATGGAGGGGCTGCCAATAGCCCACCCACAATTTCATGCTAGGCTAGGGCACCAGCCAGTGTCTGTGCTTAGCTGTTTGGATCTAGCTTCCTTCTTGGGGCAAAAACCTAAAATGAAACCCACTGCCATTGAGTCAATTCTGACATTTAGTGACTCCCATTGGATTTCCAAGTTGGTAAATCTTTATGTCACTAGATTGTCTCATCTTCTTTCCATTGGTGGGTTTGAACTGCCAACCTTCTGGTTAGCAGTCAAATGCCTTAGGCACTGCACCTTCTTGGGGTAAATACAATTCATATACACGAAATAAAAGCTGCTGCATGTTTTATTCCTATGCTTTGGACTTTTGCCAAAGCTAGAAAAGAAACCCCATAAATCTCTGCTCCTCAGCCCTTGTCCTGAAATGAAGCCCAGTTTGAATATCCCATTGTGGCGCAGCCTTCCCTGGCTCCTCACCCACACCACGTTCTCCTTTGAGCCCTGCGGACTCGAACCATGAAATCCAGCAGTTCTTCATCCTCCAGAGGGGGTGTGGATCCAGAAAATCCCAGGGGGCTGGAGGCAGGCAAGCCGGGCCCTGGGTTGAAGCTACTCCTTGGTCAAGCTGTGGGGTCTCAGTTTCCCTGTCTGCATTGTTAGAAACACAGGCTCCAACTCAAAGAGAAATAACGAGACTGTTGACACAGTGTGAAGACGGTAACCCGTGTCAACTGACCATTATGTCTAGAAACTGTGGACTGGGAGCAGGGGGTTGCTTTGTGTATTTTCACCAAAAATAAAATTAAATAAAGGAAAAGACAACAAAAATCACAGGCAAACTATCAGAAAGGTGACTTGCTGCTCTAAGACTTCAAGTTCACACACTGTTCCCTTCCTGTTTCTTGAAGTCAGAAGGGATGCTTTCTGTTTCCTGCTCCTCCTCATGCTGGCATCAGAGAGCTGGGCATGCAGTCCTTTGTGTATTGATTTATTTAACAGGTATGTCTTGAGCATTTGCAATGTGTCAGGCCCTGTGCTGGCTGCTGTGTCACTGGTAAGCAGGTAAGACATGCTGCTTGGCTTGCCTTCAGGGCATGCAGTGAGTCTCATTGTCCAGCCTGCATCAGAGGCACCTTTGTCGCTGTTAGCTGCCGTTGAGTTGGGCCTTGACTCCTGGTGACCCCATGTGTTATGGAGTAGAATAGGGTTTTCTTGACTGAGATATCAGGCTTGGTAAAGTAGAAGGTCAACGAAAAAAGGGAAGGCCCTCAATGAAATGGATTGACACAGTGGCTACAATGATGGGCTCAGGTATAGCATTGTGAAGAATTGTGGGGCTGGCACAGGCCTGGTGTTGCGTTCTGTTGTACGCAGGATCACCATGAGTCGGAGCTGACTCGACGGCACCTAACAACAACAGTAATCTTTGCAGAAGCAGTTCACCAGGCCTCTCTTCTGTGGAACTGCTGGCTAGGTTCGAACCACAAGCTTTTGTGTTAGCAACCAGTCACAAACCACTTGTGCTATTCAGGCTTATAGAGTCACCTGCAGGGCTTGCTAAAACACAGACTCCTGGGCTGAGCCAAGTTTCTGATTTGGTAGCTCTCTGGCCCCAAAGTCTGTATTTCTAACAAGTTGCCAGATGTTGCTGATGCTGCTGGTTGGGGGTCCACATTTTGAGGACCAGTGCTTTCCTCACATAGCGTTTCATGACCAAAAACCAAAGCAGTTGCCATCTAGTTGATTCCAACCCATGGCAACCCCATGTGTATAGAGTGGAAGTGGGCTCCATGGGGGTTTCGATGGCTGATTTCTCAGAAGCAGATCACCAGGCTTTTCTTCTGCGGTGCCTCTGGGTGGACATCTGATTAGCAGATGAGCAGGTCAACCATTTGCAACAATTTTAACCAGGTGTTTTTATCATAATAGCTCATATCAGAATTCCTCCTAAGAAGGGATCTACTTTTGTCTGGGGAGAAATACATGCTTTGTCAAACCTACTTGGATTGGATGAGGCCCCATTGGCCTGGATGTCAGCCAGCGCCCATATATTCTGGAAGGGAAAGATGCTCTTCAGAGACAATGGAAGGAATTTATGGGGTTTGCTCCTGAAGGGAAGTTGGGAGATGGATGCAGAGGCATGAGAAGGAAAGAAGGCAAGAGAGAAAAGAGCAGATGAAGGAAGGGGCTAGACCTTCATTTGAAGGTTCTATAAAACCCATCTTTATTCCTTCCCCTGCCCTCTTCCAGTTCTTCAACACAAAGAAGCCATCATCTGGGGGAGAAGGGGCCACAAGAAGCTACGTCTTGATGGAAAACACTAGAGTCCTGAAGAGGGTTGGGCTCCACAGGCTGTGCGATTGGGGGCAGTGGTGGTGGTGGCAGCCGGAGTCCATTTGCCTGACTTTCCAAGCGGCAGAAGACCCTCAATGGCATGTGTGTAACACCATGGCTAGAAGCCAACTTTTCAGTGGTGTCTCAAAGATCTGAATAAGCATTGCTTTCATTTATCATGGATTTGAAAACACATTAGGCCTTTAAAGATAGAATGAAGCTGCAATTCCATTGTTGTTGTTGTTGTTATGTGCTGTCGAGTCGGCCCTGACTCATAGCGACCCCTCCTTGGGTTTCCGAGGCAGTTATCACTACGGAAGTAGGATTGCCCAACCTTCCTTCCGAGGAGTGGCTGGTGGGTTTGAACCGCCAGACATCTGGTTAGCAGGCAAGTGTCTTAGCCACTATGCTACCAGAGCTCCCATTAATGTGACAGTAATAGTCACAATTATATCACATTGTACCAATGATATCATTGTTTTCAAATGTATAGTTTTCTTTGATCTTTACCACAGACTTGTCAGAGAAAAGGGAGGTGTCAGTCTTAAATTCCTATTGGGAAACTGAGATATGCATGAACCTGTTGCTGTCAAGTCGAATCCAATTCGTGGTGACACAATGTGTTATGGAGAAGTCCACAGGGTTTTCTTGGCTGTAATCTTAATGGAGAGTCCTTGGATGGTGCCATTGGTTACGTGTGCAGCTATCAGCTGAAAGTTGGGTGGCTCAAAGCCACTCAGCAGTGCCTCAGAAGACAGGCCTGGTGATCCGCTTCTGAAAGGTCACAGCCTTGAAAGCCCCAGGGAGCAGTTCTGCTCTGTGCACATGGGGCCACCATGAGTTGGAATCAAGTTAGTGGCAACCAACACAATCTTAACAGAAGCAGATCTCAGGCCTTTCTTCTCAGGTGCTTCCATGTGGCTTCAAACTGCCAACCTGTTCATTAGTGGTCAAGCTCTCAACTGTTGTTGAAGCCATCTCGGGACTTCTTTAGGTTAGCGGTCAAATGCAAACTGTTGGTGCCACGCAGGGCCCCTGAGGCACAAATGGAAGAATAAAAAGCCTCAGTTTGGCGCCTAGGTGTCCTGAGAGGCCAGGTCTCCCCAGACCTCCCTCAAAGGCCTTTGTTCTTTCTGTTCTTATTTTCTTCTCAAATGAGGTTGCTGCAGAATTCCGTTTTAATTCTGAGCAAATTGACGTGCGTGGCACAGTATTTCAGCATAGCCCCATGAGGAGGTTAAAGCATTTTGTCCTTATCATCTGACTCTGAAATCCTGACCTCAGCTTTCTCCCTTATTCTCTGCAGGCACTTGCCTGTAGGAGGGAAGGATGGAGGAGTGTGATCAAACTTGACTTTATTTACATTTTACAGCTACATGCTGCACTCAGATATAAATCTGGGAGCTAAGAAGATCTATGTAAGAACCAGTCATGGCCCAATCCTGTTTTTTTGGCAACTCTTACTCCCATCTGTCTTTTATAGTTGATAAGCAAATCAGTTTCATTCTAAATCAAAATGGTGGGTTTCTGAGCAGACTAGGAAGAAAAGCCTTGCATCTACTTGCAAAACTCAGTCCATGAAAGCCCTGTGGATCACAATGGTCACGAGGGTGGGGCAGGACGAGGCAGCCGTTTGTTCCGTTGTGCACGGGCTCACCATGATGGGGGTGGACTTGACAGCAGCTAACAACATCAACACCCTTTAGAAGCCCTTATGTGCCTGGCTCATTTCCTTCTCACAATCGCCCTTAAAGTGAGTGTGATTACCACTGCATTGCAAAGAGGAGACCAAGTCTCATGACTTGGGGTAACCTCTTGGTTAGTTAGTGGGACATAGTTGAGACCTGTGTTCTTATTCACCATCCCAGACCACTGCTTCTCAAACCCTGCCCATGAGAAAATAAAAACGAGTGACTTTTTTCCATAAATATAAATCATACCTTTTTAATTTGGTGATGGTGGTCTTAGCTTTTTCCATCCTTTTCTCAAGATGATGGTGATGGGTGATGGGAGTCCACCTCTTCTCCTGCCTTCCTGCCTCTCCTCCCACCTCCTCTTACGTGCCCCCCTCCTCTCCTTCTCCTGCCCTCTCCTCTTCCTCTTCCTGTTCACATTTTTACTTCACCAAAATACAAAACAAACCACCCCCACCCCATCCCCCTAAAAAAGAACTGACAATCCTACTTAGGTTCCATGTTTCCATTGAAAATTTTTCTTGGTCTATAACATCCAAAGTCTGGTGGCCTCAACTCCATACAAAGTGATTTAAGAACAGCCTAGCCCTGGAGTCCAGGGTCACATCCCTATTCTAGGTAACATGCTGGAAATTTAATTTATGTTCACTAACTTTGACAATGTACATAGGCTCAAGTTTGATGATAACCTCTAAATAGGTCTGGTAGAGTAGTGCCTAAGGCACTTGACCAGGAGGCTGGAGGTTCAAACCCACCAGCCACTCCTCAGAAGGAAGGTTGAGCAATCTACTTCCATAGTGATACTGCCTTGGAAACCCAAGGAGGGGTCTCTATGAGTTGGGTCCGACTCGATGGCACATAACAACAACAGGGACATTGTGAAAGGTCACCACTTCTTTAACTTGAAAGCCTCTCTTATGCCTTTAAGATTTCTATCTGTTTACTTGAATCAACAGAATGTGCTAATCAGTTACTGTTCTTCTAAAATGACTTTTATTCTGCTTTACACACGGTTTTTCTTTGTATGGGAAGCCTGGCATAGTTTTTTCTATTTTAAGTCTTCCAATGATTTGTCACACAGAATGAAGTAGTTATAACCAACCAGTTGCTGTCAAGTCAGTTCCGACTCATGGTGACACCATGTGGGTCGAAGCAGAACTGCTCTCCAGGGTTTCCAAGGGATGACTTTTTTGGTAGTGGATCACCAGGCCTTTCTTCTGAGGACCTCTGTGTGGACCTGAACTTCCAGCCTTTCCGTTAGCAGCCCGAGGGTGTTAACCCTTTGCACCATTCAGAGACTCTGTATTAAATACACCATCCCTTCAAATGCAAATGAAACAACACACATCCGGGACAGACCAGGTAAATTTGCAGCGCGCTCAGCAGCCACCACTCACTGCCTTTACAGTCCACTGGGCCACAGTGCTGCTGTAGCTCCACTTTTATTTTGAGCTCAGTCCCCCGTGGGCACAGGGCAGCTGCGCGCCTCCCCTAGGAGGCCTCAGACCCATGTCCTCAGACAGCTTCGTGTTCGCAGTGGTCCAGCTCCAGCCCCTCTGGAGTCTCTCAGCCCCAAGCCCTTTAATTTCCTTTATGGATGTAGTAAATCATTCCACACACCACGGAGCAGAGGGAAAATCTGATTTATGAGACCTACCTGCTTGGTTCTTTCACAGTAAGATTCCCACATTGCTTGGTTTTCCATCTTCACATTTTTTCTTTTCATATTTTTTAAATGTTCAAATAAAATACCCCTGGGTTGTCCCTCAGAAGCTGATCGGTGGATTCTGGGCCTGTCTCCTAGAGACTGTTCTCAAGAGGTGGCCAGTCACTGTCTCTTCTTTCTCCCTCCATCTCCCCTTTTCTTCACCCTCCTTGTCACTGCATCTTCCCAACCTCTCTGCTCAGTGAAGAACTAAACCAAACCACTGGGTCGGTCTGACTCATGGCGACCCCACGTGTGTCACAGTGGATCTGCTCCACGGGTGTTCAAGGCTGTGAACTTTTCGAAGCAGGTTGCCCCCTTTGTCTTCCAAGGCCCCTCTGCTTGGGTTTGAAAAACCAACTTCTTGGCAAGTAGTCATTGTTTAACTGTTTGTGCCACATAGGGACTCCTTTACGGGGCAGGGATAGTTGATCTCATTTACTCATTCATTCATGTATTCATCATTCATTCATTCTGAGTATTATGTTAAATGCCAGGTATACAATAATGCACAAGACAGACAAGACAAGGTCCCTACTGTCACAGGGGCTGTGGTCTGGAGGGGAAGATAATGATTAAATGCCATTACTACATAGTGTGACAAGTGCTGGAGTCCTAGTGGCACAGTAGTTAAGCAATCTCCACTTGGTGATTTGGTGTTGAACCCATCAACTGCTCTTTGGGACAAAGATGTGGCAGTTTGCTTCCATGAAGGTTGCAGCCTTGGAAGCCCTGTGATGTGGTTCTACTATCTTCTAGGGTTGCTGTGAGTTGGAATTGACTGTGGGTCCCCCACCACCACCTTGTATCCATTGACACAGTGGCTGCAACGATGGGCTCAAGCCCAGCGAGGATTGTAAGGATGGCACAGGACTGGACAATGTATTGTTCTGAGAACGCTATGAGTCGGAGCTAATTTGACAGCACCTAACAACAAGAAGAACAGCAATCTGTTCTCACAGTTAGGAAATATATGGCTCCCCAGAGAACGGTAAAATAAGACTGTAGAGGAATAGACATGTACCCTAATCATTTAAGTTTTTCGGTTATGATTTGGATTTATAAAAATTGAAGTGAGATGACTATAATACAGAATAGCATTTGCATCTTGGTTTTCCTGGCTGCTGACTCAATTGAAAAGGGGCCATTCATCTCCTAGTAGCTGCTCTGAGCATTAGTGCAGATGCAGTTGAGATCTTAGTCAAAGGGCTCTGCTTTCCTCCATCTCTAACAAAAAGCAGTGTGAATAGTTGTTAGAAATTAGTGATTAAAAATTTAAACAAAAAAAGCTTTCAAAAATACTCTTTCTGGCTTCTGGAACAGTTTAATTAAATTTAGTTCTGAAGTGGTAAGAACTGTTTAAACAAACAACTAATTAACTAAAGCCTGTTGTTAGCTGCATTGAGTTGGTCTCTGACTCACAGCGATTCCATGCACAATTGAATGAAACTGCCTGGTGCGGTGCCAGCCTATGATCAGTGGGGGACTGGATCACAAACTGCTCACCAGGACTTTCCTTTCTCGTCTGGGGACTCCATTGACACCTGTTTGGCATCATAGCAACACACCAGCCTCCAGTGACAGGCGGTGGTGACTGTGCAGGACGGGTGCTGGCCAGGGAGCCAAGCCGGGTCTCCTGGTTGGAAGGCAAGGATTCCTTCACTGCACCACCACTGCCCCCAGCCAAAGCCCAGCCAAACCCAGTGATCTCCTGTCACATCTCTCTGTTTTATTTTCTTGAAAGCATTCATCAAATACAGTTATCTTGCTTATTTACTTGTTATTTATTTCCAGCTTTTCCCCCAGGGAATGTAAGCTTCATGAGATGATAGACTGTCTTGGTCACTGCTTTTCGGCACCTACAAGGGCCTTCACAAGGAGCTCTGGTGGTGTAGTGCCTAAGGCATTTGACTGCTAACCAGAAGGCTGGCGGTTCAAACCCACCAGCCACTCCGCAAAAGGAAGACTGGACAATCTACTTCCATAAAGATTTACTGCCTTGGAAACCCAAAGGGGGTCACTGAGATGGAATCGACCAGATGGCAGTGAGTTTGGTTTAGTTTGAGGGCCTTCACGAGTATATGTTGAATAAATGAACAAATGACTGAATATTTCCATTTGCAACAACTTATCCAAGTAAATTATATTTTCTTGGTGTTATACATTCCAAAACTGCATGAATCATTTAAGTCCTGGAGCTGAAAAAAACTGAAGTGTAACAGTCACAGAGAGTAGAAAGCTAGAACCCAGTGACAACCTGATGTGTAAACTTTTGGCCCAATGTTGGGTTGCACTTAATGTCCGTTTGTCATGTGAAACATGATCTTACTTTTTATGATCTACTCAGTCCCAGAGGGCTGTTATTAAACAGAAGGCTATTGTTTGTGTGAGAGAGATATCAGTACTAGGTCTGGAAATATCAGATTAAAGAATAAAGAAAAATATAAGATAAACATAGGAAGTATGACATGGTATAGGCAATTACATTTATGGAAGTGGAATTAGGTGATATTTGAGGGTCTGGGGTGTGTTTTTGGTTTTTCAACCTTTTTTTAAATCACTGCCAAATATTTTTCAAATGGATTTGGCTTATAAAACTCTCATTACTGTTAGAGTAATTCTTTCACTCAGTCCTAGGGGAAACACAAGTTTATTTATTATATTCTTAGTGGAATTGAAATCTACATTATTAATGTGCTCTTCCCTGGAAGGAAGACGGGACAATCTACTTCCGTAAAGATTTACTGCCTTGGAAACCCAAAGAGGTTTGCTGTGAGTCAAAATCAACTCAATGGCAGTGAGTTTATTTTTTTTTTTCATTTGCTATTAGGTTATTTTCTTTGGAAAAAAAAAAGAGCATTTTGCCAACAGAATTTTAGAATTACTCTTAACATTCCAATGAGGGCAATAGTGAAATTGTACCGTTCAAACAATGAGAAAGTGAGGCCCAGAAAGATGGCCTCAACGTCAAGAAGGACTTACAAGGAGTCTTTAGAATATAACACGGGCTTTTAAAGTCCCGGTTGTCTTGACTGAATTTCTCCAGTTGTTTGATCTAGTTGGTATCTGAGTGACAAAGAGCCTGTTTGATCAATATGTTTTTCTCTCATTCAGTAAACTCTAAATTCCTCTTCATGTGTGCTGAACAGGAATCAGACAAGGAGCACTAGAAGGTGATTTTAATCTTGAGAAGCTTAACATAATTTTATCACCAAGAAATAGACCTTTATGTTTATGAGGCACATGACTGTGATGACCACCTGTCAACATGGCAGATGAGAGACAACTTGAATGGAGGCACTTTAGCCAACAGGTACAGTGACACAAAGCAGGTCAAGGGGTGTCCGTTTCACCTGAGTATGCTCCATTAAAGAGGTGGGTGGGTTTTGTCTGCACTTGGCTTTGCTAACAACAACAACATAGTTCCTGTTGGAGGTGAAAGGGTATTCCAGTGAAATACCACAGTTGGAAAATAAAGGTTTGTGCTCAGGACCATGAAAGCATGGGTTCTGTGAAGTGGAGAGGGGAGAACGTCTTCACCAAGTGAAGAGAGATGTTTGCCACCATCAAATGAACATAGCCCAAGCAGAATCACAGAGAATACTGAAGAAAAAACTCCACTAAAGTTGTGTCTGTACAATTCACCCTGCAGGGGAGATTTGGGTAGTAGTCGACTACTCAGATTAATTTATATTAGTGAACCTGATAATTTGCCAGGAAAAACTACTTTAGGTGTCAATTGTCTGAGTCATTTTGTCTTTCAGTCACTGCTCCAAGCTCTGTCAGTGCCCAGGAGCCTGGAGTAATCCAGACACCAAGAGAGTTTTAGGTTAAACTGGTTCAGTCAATTCCATTTATGTCTCTAATTCCCAGAAAATCACCATCAATATCCACTACACAAGTCCTCAAATGCCATATTCTCTCTCATAATCTCATTGCTGTATCACACTGGTGCACCTGCTCCCTGCGTCCCTGCCTGCCAGCCTCCTTCAACTGTTAACCCCTCACTTAGTCCAGTTATAAAGGCAAGTTTCTTTTCCTCCTTCTCATCCTTCTTTTGAAATCATTTCACAAGAGTAAGTGATCATGTGCAGGAAAGAGTTTTCATCTTTCATGCTGAGATGGGATGCTGGCCACCAGCTAGGATTGCCCCAAAGCTAAGAGTCAGGCTTGAACATTTGTGATTCAAATTCATGCATTCACAAGTGACAGATTGCCACATGTAATGAAACTTTATGCCACTTGAGATTAGCTAAAAGTAAAATATCAAATATGCAGATGTTATGAGTTTATTGTAATTTATGTGAAGGTACTTTGAAGATTTGATTGCCATAGGTCTGAAGCTTTTCCTTTGGTCACAGATCATTATGGGAATCTGATTAAAATTATGGACCCCTTCTCAAGATAAATCTACACCAATATTCTTATTCTTATAATTTTTTCAACCTGTTTTATTGACTATGCAAAGGCATTAGACTGTGTGGATCATATCAAATTATGGATAATATTGTGAAGAACGGAAATTCCAGACACTTACTTGTGCTCATATGGAACCTCTACATAGGCAGTTGTTCAAAAAGAACAAGGGATACTGAATGGTTTAAAATCAGAAATGTGTACATCAGGGTTGTAAACTTTCACTGTATTTATTCAATCAGTATGCTGAACAAATAATCCAAGAAGTTGGACTATATGAAGAAGAACGTGGCATCAGGATTGAAGGAAGGCTCATTAACAACTTGCAATAGGCTGAAGGTGAAGATGACTTGAATCACTTACTGGTGAAGATCAAAGACTACAGTCTTCAGTATGGATTACACCTCAACATAAAGAAAACAAAATCCTCACAACTGGACCAATAAGCAGCATCATGATAGATGGAGAAAAGATTGAAGTTGTCAGGGATTTCGTTTTACTTGGATCCACAGTCAACACCCATAGAAACAGCAGTCAAGAAATAAAATGATGAATTGCATTGGGAAAATCCAGTGCAGAAGACCTCTTTACAGTGTTAAAAAGCAAAGATGTCACTTTGAGGGCTACGGTGGGCCTGACCCAAGCCGTGGTGTTTTCAATTGCTCCATATGCCTATGAAGCGGGACAATGAATAAGGGAGATCAAAGGAGAATTGGTACATTTGAATGATCGTGTTGGTGAAGACTATTCCAAATACTGTGGACTGCAAGAAGAATGAACACAGCTATGTTTAAAGCAGCACAGTCAGAATGCTCCTTAGAAGTGAGGATGGTGAGACTTGCACACATACTTTGGACATGTTACCAGGGAGGACCTGTCACTGGAGAAGGACATAATGCTCCGTAAGGTGGAGGTCAGTGAAAAAGAGGAAGACCCTCGACGAGATGGGTTGACCCAATGAGTGGGTGCAACAATGGGCTCAAACACAGCAACGATTGTGAGGATTGTGTAGGACCAGGCAGCACTTCATTCTATTGTGCATAGGGTCAGCATGGTGGAGACTGACTAGACCACACCTAACAACAATAATATAAAATTATGCAGAGAAATTAAAGTTCATAGGCCTCCTGATGTGTCATAGATCCCCTGATATAAAAGAATTTAAAAGTATAAAATGTTATTCATTAAAAATAATCTTTGTATATGTTAAATGAATTGTATAAGTAACCTCATTTCATAATATATATAAAAGGATATATGTACATATAAAAGATTAGAAAGATATACATTAAAATGTAAATAATGCTTATATTTAAGTGATGTCATTGTGGGTGATTTTAATTTTCTTCTCTGAATGTTGTTGTATTTTCCCAATTTAAAAATGATATTTTTACTAAGAATATAACTGTGATGGTTTATGGAAATACTGCACAGAACTTTCAAAAGCAAATCTAAAAAGACACAGAAATGGATGCTGTATTACTGGCTGTTCAGTTCATTATATATATATATATATATATATATATATATATCCTTCTCAGGGATCATGTGATCTCTATCATGTGACCCTCCCTCCTGGCCTCCTGATTGGTTCAGGGTTGAATGCCTAACTCAAGCTAAACCAATCAATGTGTTTTCTTAAGATTTTTCTAAACTGTAACTAGCAAAGACAAAGTTCTTCTGTGGTGACAACAGAACTGTTTGAGTGATGTTTGGGAACTTTGTGGGCCACTTTTCCTGCTGTTCATAATTAAAAAGAAAGACAGACAGAGATAAGAGACCAGATGGCATTTGAGTCCCTGCTTCCAGTTACCCTTGAATCCAGCTGCACCCTATTTTGTTTCTCCAGTTTTTCCTTTAATTTTAAAGAGATATCCTTCTACTCTACCAACAAGTTTCCTTTTTGTCTGAACTAGCTAAAGTTGAGTTTCTGGCACCCGTAACCAACTAGTGCACACAATGAACAAAAAGTATGTGTGTGAGTACTCAAGAAGAAAAGCCTAACCAAGTTGTGAAATTAATGAAATCACCAACATTTTTTTACTCATAGTGGCTGGCAGCTGGAATGCTCCTTGGAAGCGAGAATGGCCAAAATTCGTCTCACCTACTTTGGCCATGTTGTCAGAAGGAACTGTTCCCTGGAGAAGGATATCATGCTTGGTAAAATGGAGGGTCAACAAAAAAGGGGAAGGCCCTCAACGAGATGGATTAACTCAGATGCTGCAACGAGGAGCTCAGGTATAGCAGGGATCATGAGGCTGGCACAGGACGGCACAGTGCTTCGTTTTGTTGTACACAGGGTCTCTATGAGTTGGAGACGACTCGATAGCCCCTAACAGCACAGCAACAACGGCTGGCTTTAGGGTTCCAGCCCTGTGCATGACAGAGTGAGAGCAAACACCAGCAGTAAATTGGGATTCTTGGTTTGGAGCCTTAGAGCACCTTGTTTGCTAAGGAGGAGGGGTGTCTCTTCTTGGCCCTGTGTAGAAACAGACAGTAATGGGATTGATCAAACCAAGGTCCCTGTCTGTAAAAATTACAAGTCTCTTCTCTCATTTATGAATGTACTACTCAAGAAAACAAATTTACAAAGGAATGAAAGATAACTATATTTTCTTCTCAATGAGTTAGAAAATAATCCCTGGGTGAATTTGGCAACCTGAAAATATCTGAGCTTCACTAAAGACAAAATCTCAGTGAATCAGTAGAAATACTCTACAACAACAATCACTCTAAGGGTGGGTTTGTGCTCTGCATAGTAATTTCACATCAGTAAATATTTATAATGAAAAGAATTAGAAACACTGAGCTATTGTTTAATTATTCTAGGAATATTGGATAGAGGGAAATTTCAGAATGACCATCTTAATTAAAATATAACTCACCCAAGTGAAAAGCTCCAACTTCAAATCCAGTCCTAGCCTTATCTTTATTGAAAGCATGGAAAATGATATTTGCCATTGGCAAACATGTTTCTATTCTTAGATATGGCCTTCTAGGGTGACATGGTCAGTAGAACCACTTCCACCTTTGGAGGCTGCTTAGGGTGGCACAGCTGGAGGGAGCATCTTGAGGCTGACACTCAGACTGACTATAAGATAATGAGATCACCTTATTTTTATTTTTATTTTTTAATAACATACTGTCCCCAGTACTTTGTTGTTGTTATGCGCCGTCGAGTCGGACCCGACTCATAGTGACCCCTCCTTGGGTTTCCGAGGCAGTATCACTACGAAAGTAGATTGCCCCATCTTCCTTCCAAGGAATTGCTGGTGGGTTTGAACCGCCAGCCTTCTGGTTAGCAGTCAAGTGCCTTAGGCATTATGCTACCAGAGCTCCAGTCCCCAGTATATTGTAATTCAAGTAAAAGCAGTGTTCTTTCACATTGTTTGGAGATTGAGAGACCATGAGTCATTTGATCTTACAAGCCTATGTCTTCAGATGATTCTAGATTTTGGATTACATGCTATCACAATGAAATCAGCACTTTCAACAGGGCTTTTGAAATAGTTAGTGTCTGTGTTTGCTTGATTGTGGGTTTTACTATGAGTTACCAAACTGCTTTTCAGAAATGCACAAATTTTATTCTCATCAGCAGAGTGAGTGTTTCACCAGACTCTCCAAGCATTAGCACACTTCAGTATGTTTATCACTAAAGTATCAACGGTGGTAGCACATTGCTTCCATTCAGATTTTTTCTTTTAACTTTAATGAGCTTGAACATTTTCCCACATATTTCTTAGCTTCCCCCCCCCCCTTTCTTTCTTTCTTTTCTTCTTCTTTTTTTTTTTTTTTTGCATGTGATTTGTTAATTCTTAGTCCTGGGAACAAAACTAATATGTTACTTTCTGCATGTTTTGCTCCTTTTATTGATTTGCACAAATTCTTTACGTATTAGTAATTTTTAACTTTTGTATGTCATAGCACCCACAAATAGATTCCTCCACTTGTTGTTTACTTTTTAATTCTGACTCTTATTTTTTTTTGACCCTTAGGGATTCAAATCCTTTCTTTCTTTATATTTTTTTCAGTTTGCTCGCGTTTGAAGTCCTTCCCCATTCCCACACCACATGATTTGCATTTCCCCACGTGATATAACCAAATTTTATTAATTCATTGTGGCATGGAGGCTGTGAATTAGCAAGATTTGATTAATAAAGAAAAATCATTTAAATTTTGAAAAATGTTTTTCATCGTTACTAAAAAAAAAAAAGAAAAAGAAAGAAAACAGAAAACAGAATAGAGGCCATCACAGAAGGGCAGGTATCTTGAGTCCTTGAGACCCGAGTGCTTGTTGCATTCTGGGCTTTGCAGGAAAGTAAGCCAGCAGTGACTTGCCTCTTCCCACTGCATAGCTTCTGGGTTCAGCGCAGTGTTCTGCCCAGAGAGCCAGGAAAATAGCTAGAGGCTGCATTTGTTAACAGCAGCCCCAATGCAAGTTACAACGAAATCACAAATCTCTCGTCTCCCAGGACCATCAAGGCGAATACACAACAACAACACAATGCACTGCCCTTGAGTTGGATCCGACTCATAGTGACTCTTCCTTGGGTTTCCAAGGTGATGTCACTATGGAAGTAGATTGCCCAACCTCCCTTCTGAGGACCGCCTGGTGGGTTTGAACTGCCAGCCTTCTGGTTAGCAGTCAAACGCCTTAGGCACTACGCCACCAGAGCTCCCTCAAGGGGAATAAGGGACCTGGAAATCCAAGGATGAAATACAGGGGAGTCTTGGGAAAGGAGAAAGAAAGGGGGATAGGGGCTGGGAAGCCTAATTCCTGCCATCTTTTCTTTCTGCCCACCCCCACCTCTTGCTGATTGTATGCCCTGTCCCCAAGAACTGGACACTGACATGCCAGAGTGGGGAAAGGAGGTATTTTCAGATTTCCACTCTCAGCCAAGTTTATGCCTTAATCCAAACACTCTGCTGTTTTTCTCTTTATTTCCCGAAGCATAAAATTTGTAGTGAAAGTGATAAGTCAGGTAAATTATAGATCTTAATCCAGCAGTCTTCCCATGTCAGGCTTACATTTGGAATTAGAGCTTCAAATGCTGTCCAATGGGGAACAGCTGTCTCTATTATGTTTATTCAAGCTCTTGGGCCAAGGGTTCAAGTGCTGTGCCCCCAGTGACCCACGGGGAACCTGAGGTTATGCAATAAGCATATCCAGTGATTGAAGAAAAAAGAATATTATTTCCTATATCTTGGCTATTGTGGCATAATTTTAATGAAAGGGCACTAGACAAGAAGTCGGAGGGTTCTAGAAACTGTTCTGCTGCTAACTAGGATGGTACTTCATTTAAGTCAACTTGCTTCCTTGAATCTCAGTTTTCTAATCCATACAACTGTCTACTCACAGAGTTGATGTAATGTATACAGAAGCATTTTAATACATGACAAAGAACTATATTCTAGTTTGTTCAATTGAAACAAAAATTTACCTGACTCCTAAGCTATCCAATCAAACAGCAATGACAAACCACGTGAAATGGTTTGTTGTTGTTGTTGTTATGTGCCGTCAAGTCAGCCCTGACTCATAGCGACCCCTCCTTGGGTTTCCGAGGTGGTATCACTACAGAAGTAAGATTGCCCAACCTTCCTTCTGAGGAGTGGCTAGTGGGTTTGAACCTCCAGCCTTCTGGTTAGCAGTCAAGTGCCTCAGGCACTATGCTACCAGAGCTCCTAAAGAGACAGCTGGCTACCTCGCGGGGAGTGGCTGGTGGGTTTGAACTGCCAGCCTTTGGTGTGGCAAGTGACTGCCTGAGGCCCTGAGGCCATCCCCTAGGGCCATGAAATGGTTTAACCTTCTCTAATTTATGAATTTGAAATATTAATTTAAAGCTGTTTTAATTTTAATGTATTGTCTCAATGCCAATTATTCCACACAAATTCCTCTTGAGGATATTGATGCTGACATCAGGATTTAGTTGGTCGACACTTAAAAGCTTTTACAATTATGAAAATACTTTAGCTTCTCATCACTTCAGAGGGAGGAAGAGATTATAGATGTACAGGTTAGCTACATTTAGCATGTGGACAGTACTAAATATCTGACTCCTATTTGTCTTGGACCTAATTCCATGAGAGGTTGGCCAGTTTGTCTGAGGCTGGTGTCTGAGGGTGGACGTCTGCTTTTACATCAGTGAGTTTTGCATTGTTCTTGACTCACATTGGTTTGAAGCCATGTGAGACGGGCTTCTAATGCATCAGCTTTGCTAGAAAAATTAAACAGGTCACCTTCTTGGTGGTGAATTGAAGCTCTGATGTCTGTGCACACTTACCTGGAAATCAAATAATGATTACTATAAAGACAAGAAATGGCAGAGCCTGGAAAGGGAAGACTTAAGACAACTTATGGATTGAATTGTGTTCTCTCAAAATTTGTGTTGAAATCCCAATCCCTCTGCCTATGGATATAACCCAATATGATGTAATGTAGTCATTTACCATAATGCAATGTAATGTAGTGCAATCAATCAGTTGGTTGAGGTCATGTCAGTGTAGGGTGGGTCCAAAACTCAATTGCTTCTGAGTTAGGTGAAGAGCAATGTAGACATGGAGGCACAAACAGGGGAAGATCTCCAATGAACAACAGGGCTAGCTACAAGGAAGGAGATGACACTCTAATTTGGACTGCCAGCTTGTAGAACTGTGAGAAAATAAAATTCTGTTCTTCAAAATCAAGAGAGAGAGAGAGAAAAGAAACAACAACAAACCCCTGTGTATTTTGGGTAAATTAGAACATGTTTATTTATACTTATTCAATCTGTATGCTGAGCAAATAATCCTAGAAGCTGGACTATAGAAAGAAGAATGTGGCATCAGGATCAGAGGAAGACTCATTAACAACCTACAATATGCAGATGACACATGGCTCGCTGAGACTGAAGATGACTTGAAGCACTTACTGATGAAGATCAAAGACTACAGCCTTCAGCATGGATTACACCTCAACATAAAGAAAACAAAAATCCTCACAACTGGACCAATAAGCAACAACACCACAATTAATGGAGAACAGATTGAAGTTGTCGGGGGTTTCATTTTACTTGGATCCACAATCAACACCCATGGAAGTAGCAGTCAAGAAATCAGATGTTATATTGCATTGGGAAAATCTGCTACAAAAGACTTCTTTAATGTGTTAAGAAGAAAGGTGTCACTTTGAAGACTAAAGTGCTCCTGACCCAACCCATAGTATTTTCAATTGCCTCATATGCATGTGAAACCTGGACAATGAATAAAGAAGACCAAAGAAGAGTTGATGCCTTTGAATTATGGTGCTGACCAAGAATAGCGAAAAAACCAGAAGAATAAACTGCCAGAAGAATGAACAGATCTGTCCTGGAAGAAGTGCGGCCTGAATACTCCTTGTGAGCATGGTCAAATTTCACCTCACCTACTTTGGTCATGTGGTTAGAAGGGACCATTCCCTGGAGAAGGATATCATGCTTGGTAAAGTGGAGGGTCAGTGAAAAAGGGGAGGACCCTCAATGAGACGGACTGACACAGTGGCTGCAGTGCTGGGCTCAAACACAGCAAGGATCATGAGGGTGGCATGAGTAAGACCAGACAGTGCTTCATTCTGCTGTACCTAGGGTTGCTATGAGTCAGAGCCAACCCGACGGCACCTAACACCACCACCACCACCACCAAATTAGAGCATGTACTTTGGACCTGTTATCAGGAGGGACCAGTCTCTAGAGGACTGTTTGGTAGATGGTCAGTGAAAAAGGGAGAGACCCTTAATGAGATGGACAGACATAAAGGCTGCAACAATGGGCTTCAACATGGCAACAATTGTGAGGAAACTGGACAGTGTTTTGTTCAGTTGTACATAGAGTTGTTATGAGTTGGAACCAACTTCACGGCATCTAACAACAACAACAAATTACAGCTGTGTTTCCCAATTGTTTTTTCATAGCATGGTATATAGAGAAAATGGTTAGCTTTGTATGGCCCTCGGGGGTTGACTGGAGAGAATTTGGAAGCTCAGTCTCACCTGCTTGTGCCCCATGAGGGAACTGATGTGATGCCCACTGAGAAATCCTTCCTCGGAGTATAATGAAATAGAGGAGGAGGCAAACAATAACGTTAAACTCTACACACACACACATCCCAAACCAAACTCATCTGTCCTATAAGTCAGCTCCCTCACCCCACCATCCTATACACCTCACTTGCATCTTTACCCAAGCTTGTGATCCTAGAGTTACTGCATGTTGTTGTTGTTGTTATGTGCCGTCAAGTCAGACTCGACTCATAGAGACCCCTCCTTGGGTTTCCGAGGCAGTATCACTACGGAAGTAGATTGCCCCATCTTCCTTCCGAGGCATAGCTTCTCCCATAGTTTCTTTTTGGTTCATTCAACTCAAGAAACCTTTAGTGATCAACTTTGTTCAGGGCACGATTTTCCATGGGTTGAAGTTGGTCATGGGGTGATCTTCAAGTTATGGCTTCTGCTCTCCTTCTTCTCCAACCCCATGTCGTCTCCCCAGCCCATGCTCCAGGGCCCACACCAGATGACTAACAGCCTCACGAGTGAGCTCTGCACCCAGTTCTGCCTTACGCCCCTTCACCCATGATATCAAAGTCAGAATTCCATTCAGATGCTCCTCATCTCCTATGTGCCACTTATTGGCCAAACCCAACTGTGAAGCAACAGACACTGGAGCCCAGGTGAGACAATTGTTAAGGCCCAGTCTCTGCTATTATTATCTTGGTGGATGGGGGTAGGGGTGGGGGTGGGACAAAGAAAGAATCATCAGCCTGCTTGCCAATTAATTTAGCAAAAGAGAACTGATTTCCTCATGTTATGTTCCCATTCTGAAATGTTGAGTGTTCCTCATTGTCCTTAGATTAAAATAACAATTTCTTCCAAAATTCTTGGCAATTGGGTTCAATTTTATCTTGCCTCTTTTAAACAATGAAGGAAATACAGGTATTAGATTCGAATATGCATCCTGGCCCTGCCACTTACTGTACTACCACAGGTTTATTATTTAAGTTCTTGGACCATTTATCTCCTATTATACAAGTAGGAATAACAATACTTTTCTTGCAGACCTACCAAGAGGACAGAGTGACTTTCTCTCTGTTACAATTTGACCCTGTTATTTTCTGCAAATCCCATTGTCTCTCAGGGTCTAGCTCAAATCTCATATGGAACCATCTTCTTATTCGAGTGTTCCCCAATCTCTCCTTTTCTCCATATGTAGCCCCCATGTAGGCAACTACATTTTGTAAAAAAAAAAAAAAAAAAAAAAAAAAAATTGAACTCAGAGCTCTTTGACTCCTTTTCTGCTTTGGACGGCTGGATAACTGGGCAATCCTGCTTTTGCGACATCTTCCTGCTCTTTACTGTTTCATTGTACCCACCTTCTGGTAATTTTTACAGCTGTGTGATGGTACTGCTTGAGGGTTATTGGTGAGCAGCAAGTCATCACATGGGTCACTCCTTGATTATCAAATTAGAATTTCAACCATGTTGTAATCATAAACACAGTCAGGATAGATGATCTGATAAAGACTGATGTCAAAACAACACTGTGGCTTGTTGTTAGCTGTCAGTATGTTGGCTCTGACTCACGGTGACCCCAAGCACAAGAGGCCAAAAATACTGGGTGGTCCTGGGCCATCTCACGCTCTCTGTTATGCTCAAGTCCATTGTTGCAGCCGCTGTGTATCTTGAGTGCCTTCCAGCGAGGGGACTCATCTCCAGCGCTGTATCACAAGGTACTCTGATGTAATCCATAAAGCTGTCAATGGCTCATTTACTGAAGTAAATCACCAGGTCTTTCTTTCTAGTCTGTCTGGGTCTGAAACCTGTCCACCATGTTGGTATTTGAAATACCGGTGGCAGAGCTTCCAGTATCACAGCAACACACAAGCCACCACAGTACCACAGATTGACAAATGGGTTGTTGTTGTTGTTGTTATGTGCCATTGAGTCAGCCCCGACTCATAGCGACCCCTCCTTGGGTTTCCGAGGCAGTATCCCTATGGAAGTAGGATTGCCCAACCTTCCTTCCGAGGAGTGGCTGGTGGGTTTGAACCGCCGGCCTTCTGGTTAGCAATCAAGTGCCTTAGCCACTATGCTACCAGAGCTCCTGACAAATGGGTGGTGGGGCAAATTTGGAATTGAAAAGTAATAACAACGAATCCAAATCAGATCACATAGCCTGGGAAATGTAATCCCTATTGACTGACGGGCATTGTGTTTTAAACACACTGATTTCCCTCTGGGCCATGCTGCTCTGAAGGGCTGAAGAGAAATAAGCTGGTTTGGGAGAGGAGTTAGGGAAAGTCCTTTGGATGTCTTCTTGAGTCATTGTTATGGATATGGCTCCCCCTAGTGTACTGAACAACACACATGCCCCCGTGTGCAAAAGCTGAGCTCCCATACAGCAACCTAGGAAGCATAGCAGCCTTTCTAGTCCTGATCCCCAACCTGACTTGAGTAACTGCAGAACCCTGCTTCTACTGCTCTTTTTCTGCAAGGAGAAGAAATGGTGCAATGGTTAAGACTGATAACCAAAAGGTCAGCAGTTCAAACCCACCCACAGCTCTGCAGGAGGAAGATGAGGCGTTCTGCTTCCGTAAAGATGTATAGGCTTGGAAACCCTATGGGTTCAACTTTGTCCTACAGGGTCTTTATCAGTCAGAATTGACTTGATGGCAGTGGATTTCGTTTTTTTTTTTTTTTTGGGGGGGGCGGTTTCTTCTGTAATGTATAACCTATCACAGTCAGGAAAGAAATGGGAACAGATTTCCTTCATTCAATTGAATTTGAGGTGGACTGTCAAGGAAGAAGTGAATTGATTTGAGTACCCAAATAACATTACAACATGTAAAAGATTTACGTTAAAAGGTTCCTACTTTTTCATGAAGTCCAGTCTCATTACAGTTGACTCGACTCTGACTGATGGTGCCCCTGTACGTCAGAGTGCAACTGTGTTCAACAGCGCTGTCAGTGGCCACTTTTTCAGGTAGGTTACCAGGCCTGTCTTTGGAAGGGCCTCTGGGAGCAACTTTCTGATTAGCAGCTAACCGTGTTAACCTGTTTGCACCATCCAGGGACTCCTTTCACGAATTGGGAATGTTATTAAAGAGAAAAAGCAAAACTGTAAGATGATTCCTTATTGTATGTTTTACTAAGATTTCCCTCCACCTTTTCTTTATCAAACTGTTAATCATCTGAAAAATATTTTCCTAAAATGGGGTGCAAAGGCATTTTATGTTGAGACAGAATTCCCATCTATAGACAGTGGACAAGGACCATTTAGAAGTTCAAAAAACAAGCCATCACAGAAGGAAAGAAATTCTTCCAAAGGGGAAAAGTGACTTACTTTAAGGCAATGTTTCTCAAAGCATCATCTCCAAAACACTAACTCTATAGGATGTTTGTAGGTCTTACTCAAAAAAAGGTTTCCATGGCCAATAATTTTAGAAATGTGAAGTTCAATAAGCAGATTGCTAAACTGTAAGACTTCTCAGAGGTTTAATATGCCACCATACTGTGAGACTCTCCAAGCAAGAACTATTACGGACTGCAGCATTTCCCAAGTTATTTAACACAATGATTTTGTGTGTGTGTGTGTGTGTGTGTGTGTATCCACCTCACAATGTAGTCCATGCATTATCCTTTGGGAACCACTAGGTTAGAATTGCATCTACTTCCAATCCAAGATGTAGTATAAATGGGAAAGAAAGCTGAAGGCAAAGGAGAAAATAGTACATTTAGTACAAGCAACAAATGGAGTGACTATTAGGAAGTCTGTGGTCAGTGTCATAACTCTCTTTTGCATGTGAAAAATTAGTAATGTAACATATTAAAGTCTCAACCAATGGAAGTCCCACAGTGAGGCTAGAAAGATCGAATATTCTGAAAACATCACCAGCCCACAAAATCAGTACTAGATTTCTCACTCAATGACACAGCAGTGACGCCACTTCCAAGAATGAGAAACAAAAGCCCATAGTACAGTATCCAATACTGTCAGGCTTTCAATTAAAATTTCTCCTAGGGTACAACCAGTACTATTCCACATGGATGTCTTAGGCTCTTATTAACAGGAGGACAGATGCACAGAATGAAGAAACTAGAGAAAGCCTGTATTTAGTAGTGATTAGGAGAGCTGAGATGAGGAGAGTGTTAAAGAAAAATGGAAATCCAAAGAGTGGTTTGTCTTGGACAACGGCATGGTAAGTGGAACAGCAGGAGCCAGGCCAAGAGGTGAGGACTGGAAGGCCCTCAGCACAGGTCCTTGCCCTCACTACTCTGACCCATATCTGGTTGGTTGGGCCGCTTTCTATCGTCTCAGTTCACATTTCCAAAGTAATGTTTTCCGTGACATGTGGTCATATTGGTTAACACCACCTGAAGATAGGAGGGATCAGGGTATCAATGGACCTGAAATTCCATCCGCTCTTGCTGGGGACACTGACTTTCTGTGGAAAAGGAGCCATTCCTCAGCCCAGGAAGGTCTGTGGCTCTTAGGCTCTTAGCATAAGGGGCGTAAAACTAGTTACCACCAAGTGGTTCCGATTCATGGCAAATCCATGTGTGTCAGAGTAGAGCTGGGCTCCATGGAGTTTCCAGTAGCTGACTTCTCAGAAGCAGATCACCAGGCCTTTCTTCTGAGGTGCCTCGGGTGGGCTCAAATCTCCAATCTTGCAGTCAGCAGCTGAGTGTGTCAACATTTGTACCACCCAGGGACTCCATAAGGGACGTGGGGCTGGGATATGTTTCATCGGAAGCAGCTCTTGGTGTTCAGTGGATGTCTTATTTGCTTTCTAATGCTTTCCAGATGGGTGGACTCTAGGCACAGGAGGTCAAAGGTTTGACCTAAATGTGCAATGAAATAGATCATGGGACTTGAACTCAGGGACTCTGCTTGTACACAGGCCCTTGCCCTTGTCAATCAACAGCTCTGCTTCCTGGATTTAGCCATCTCTCTAGCTGCTCCGTGCAGCCAGCATGCTGCGTCTGGCACAGCTGTCCTCTGGCTGTCTCTACTCATGACTTGGAATAAGAGGCGTGTTACATACAGGTCAAGTCTGAGATGTTCTGGCAGCAGAGTGAGGCAGATTGCCCCATGACTGCTCAAAGCACACAGCACATGGTGAAAGCGAGATTGAAGATAGACACACACACACACATACACACACACCAAGATTCCAAAAGGAACTTAGCTCACAGTTTTCCTTTGCATGGTGATTTTTTTCTCCATCACCACCCCCCGACATTTTTAAGGGAATCCCCATGTTTACAAATTGAAATCCAAAATGCACAAGTGGTCAGTTCATAATTCTGTGACCCATGAACATCTGTGGGGCTGGGTGTTCCTTGGGAATCAGCAGTGCTTGGAGCTCGGCGCCAAGCCTGCGCTATGCAGAAAGGAATTCTGGAGTAAGTAAGAGTCAGGCGCAAGGAGGCCCGTGAGGGTCAGGGCCTGGTTATCCTTTAGCTCTGGTTTCCCGAGGGCAGGTCTGCACTCACTAGTTTGATGAGCCCCATTTGGACTCCGGCTTTGGAGGTGAGTAGATCTGAAACATCTTACAGGAAGTAGTAGGACATGCCTTTTTGTTTGGCCTTTAAGAAAAATGAAACTCTATATAAGATGGGCACAGACCTGTTTACCAGGAAACAAGACCCCTCGGTGTCCTGAGTAGAGAAAGATTTAGAATAAACTAGATTTGTTTTGGCATCTGACCCTGAGGACTTCTATGATCACAAACAACAGGGCCTCCCACCATGCAAGGGGCTCTACAGCCATACTCGCAGGATGGCCACACAGTGAGGAGCCTTCCACATGGCCAATAGTGCTGGGTAGGGTTGTAGGTGTCTTATTGTTTCCACTCCAGACTCAAGGTTAGTAGAAAGTGGCACTGTGATTAAGGCATTGGGCTGCTAACCAAAAGGTTGGTGGTTTGAATCCATCAACTGCTCTGCAGGAGAACGATGAGGCAGTCCACTTCCATAAAGACTTACAGCCTTGGAAACTCTATGGGGGTCACTATGAGTTGACATTGACTTGATGGCTGTAGGTTTGGGTTTAGATGGACTTTGGTACTGTATCGTTGTTTTAAAGTGTTAAAACAACTCAGAAGTTAAGCCAACCCTCAATGGAAAGAGCTAGCCTGTGATGTATTTACATACCCTTTCTGGACCTTGGGTTCCTTATCTCTACAATACAAGGGGCAAGGTGGTTGCTAAGCTCCACTGCAGCTCTCAGTCTGTGATTTCAGGCTTGCTTCGCTCCTAGTCAGCTTCCTATGGAGCTCAGTCCTACTCTGGCACACAGAGGGTTGCCATGGTTTGGAATGGACTCTGCAGTAATGGTGTAGTCAGAGTTAGTTTCTCTGCTTGAATTGCCTGCTATAATCTGGGTTCCAACACACTGGCTCCTTTGCTGGAATGACGTTTTGTGTGCTTTTCTTAACAGACGCTTCATATTAGTTTTAGCTTAAAATTCGCTTTTCTGTAGCAAGTTATTCAAAATACTCCCCCCACCTCCACCAGTTTCTTCATTATCAGATGTGAAGTCAGTCATTTTAATGGAGAAAAAATCCTCTTTAATTTTACTATGGGGTAATTTCACAATTTTGACCCACAGGATATTTTCTGAATGGCTATGGATCATCATTCTCTTTTAAGAAATACTATTATTGTCTATAAAATTCATTTAATGCCAAATAACTCACTGGAAAATCCCATAAGTTGTTATGTGCCATCGAGTTGGCCCTGACTCATAGCGACTCCACCTTGGGTTTCCGAGGAAGTATCACTACGGAAGTAGATTGCCTAACCTTCCTTCCGAGGAGTGGCTGGTGGGTTTGAACTGCCAGCCTTCTGATTAGAAGTCAAGTGCCGTAGGCACTATGCCACCAGAGCTCCTAAAGGAGAAGTACATTTATAAAAAACTTCAAATCCAACAAGCAGCTCCAGATGTGGTATATATTTTTTAAGTACCTTTTTGCTTCAAGTTCATTCACAGTCAAATATCATTTTGCTAGGATATGGAAGGTTGGGCAATCCTACTTCCATAGCGATACTGCCTTGGAAACCCAAGGAGGGGTCGTTATGAGTCGGGGCTGACTCGACGGCACATAACAACAAAAAAAGAACACACTCAGTGATAAAGAAAGATCACCACTAATCACTTGCTATTTCAGACTCTCAGATTCCTACTTGGAATAAAATACCAAAATGGATTTTTCTTTCATTTAGTTCTAAGATTTTGGTTCTTTTATTTTACAAGTCATATGTGGTTGGAATTTAGTGCCTAAGGCATCTGACTGCTAACCAGAAGGCTGGCAGTTCAAACCTACCAGCCACTCCTCGGAGGGAAATCGGGTAATCTACTTCCATAGAGATACCGCCTCAGAAACCCAAGGAGGGGCCACTATGAATTGAATTGACTCGATGGCACTGTTTTTTTTTAATCTAGAAAGTGTGGTGGTCTCTCTTAAGTACTCTGTCTCTCTTTCATGTTTCATTTGAATGCAGCAGTGAAATTTCCCAGGGAGGGCATTTCTGGATCAAATACGCTCACTTGGGAGGTCAATGCTGTCTAGCTTTTGAGACTCGACATGTCTGAGAAAGAGTGCAGGGCACACTCTCAGAGACAAGATGTAGCCTTCCTCTCTTAAATTACTGCAGACAGAGAGCATGTTGCAGTTGTTAAGTGCTGTCGAGTTGGTTCCGACTTACAGTGAACCCATATGTAACAGAATGAACACTGCCTGGTCCTGCACCATCCACAGTTATTGTTATGCTGGAGCCCACTATGGCAACCACTGTGTCAATCCATCTTTGTTGAGGGTCCTCCTCTTTTTTGCTGACCCACCCTCCAGGGATGGGTCCCTTCTGATAACATGTCCAAAGGACATGAGATGTCATCTCCTCATCCTTGCTTCTAAGGAGCATTCTGGCGGTCCATGGTACATTCAGTATTCTTCACCAACACAATTCATACCATTATTGGAGATTGATGATTCCAATGAAACACCTCTGACACCAAAACAGCCAGTGGAAAGGCAATAAAGTCAGTGCTCGGTATATTATAAACACGCTGGGTGACTGAATGATGAGTTCATTTATTCCAGCCAGCTTTTTTAATGTCATATAATTTCCAGAATAAAAGCGTATAGGTTTTTTTCAAAATACAGAATTTCAAAATCACATACTGAGAAAAAAGCCTGGCCAATTAAGAAGGCTGAGGGTGCTGTGAGTAATGGCAGGTGCTTTTATTTCCAGCTATCAACAGAATGGAGAACAACTTTAACATATTTCAACAGAATGGAGAAAAAAACTCAACTTATTTATATTCATTTATTTATGTGGGTAATGAATAAGTTAAAGAAGACTTCATCTCAAACACAGATTCTTTTTCTTTTAGCTAAGGTCCTGTTTCAGGTCCATATATATTTTTGAATTTTCATCAATGTCAAACACTTTTTTTTTTAACTTTCTTCTTAAAAAAAAAAATTACAAGCACTTTTACGGCACTCAAGAAAAGTAGGCTGAAGGTTTGTGATAATTTTCCTTTTAAAAAACATCCATCACACCAAAATAAAACCATTTTAATTAACTCCTTCCTGAGTAACTAAAACCTTGGAATGTGCTGAAAGGTTATAATAAATAAGGCAGTCAAAGATGAACCAGCTTAAAATGTATTTTTTTAAATTAAACTATGTAAAATGTACACTATCTTTCATGAAGCAAAAACTGTGTTTGGCCCAGAGCCAAAGAAACTTTGTCACGTGCTCCAAATAAATTGATGGAGTGCCTCAGCTTTCAAGGAGAAGAGATGTAACCTAGGGGCTGTTTGTTGGGCCAGAGTAACAGTCTACATCTTTTGTTGTTATGGTACAGAAGGATCACCACTGGACACAGATATCTTCACACACACGAGAAGTGCCCATGTGAATCTGTACTAAGAGGGTGAATTTTCTTAAATGACCAATGGTCCCGATATTCTGACAACAGCAGAGAAAATTTAGCCTCTCCTTCTCTTTAAGATGAAACTCAACTTTATTTTCAGATTATGAGATTGCACAGTGTGTAAACTAATCATTATTCTTTATAAGTAATTTATAGACATGATTCACAATGTAGCAGGCAGCAGTTCTTGTTCTTGTTCTTGTTCTGAATACGATAGCAGTTTTGGGGCTGCTTTCTAAAGAATGTCTCAATGAATCGTAGGGCCCTGGTCTCTCTGAACATGGAAGGGGTATTTCCTCTTCTGAGGACATCTCCCTTCATCACCTTTGCCCCAGTTCTCTGTGGGCAGAAGGCAGGCTCACCAGTGGCTAAGTGCTGGATTTTGTGCCTCTGGTGGCCCCAGCCTCCACTGGATTCCTGGGGTGGGGTGGGGGGTGGAGCCTTCTGAATACATCTTATTATAAAGCAGCTGTAATTCGCACTTGACAGGTTCCAAATGGTTTGCTTTATATCTTGGCTACCATCCAATTGTAATGAAGGAAGAAAAAATTCTACAGAGACTTGGTTTCTGAAAAATAGAAAATGTGTAGCTGTGTAAAGCCAGAGTCTTAGTGACTATTAAATACTTCCAATTCACACTTGGCTAGTGTGCTTGGAGGGCTGGCTCGAGGGGACAAGGCATGAAGTAGACGAAATTGGTTGTAGGTGTCCTTTTGGTTGGATTCCTGCCCCCACCACCTACACTTCTGCTTCTCAGCAAGCTGTAATCATCTACCCAGGGGTGTGTGTGTGTTTTTCAGCTGGGTTTTTAAAAATGTGAAAACACTTCAGAAACCAAAGAAATAGCTTTGCAATGACTAGACCAAGGCATCACTGATAGGCAGCAGGTGATGGGAGTGGGAGGTGGAAGGAGAGATTTTGGGCAGTGGAACTGCCCCACATCTACTCAGGTCACGCTGGGGACAGCCACCTCCTCATAAAGCTGGCCAGGCAGTTTCTTACTGAGAAAGTTTTGCTGCTTCTCTTCTTGAGAAAGGATGCTCATTCGGAAGCTGGTTCCATTAGAAAGGAGACCAATTCCACTGCTGACGGCACAGAACTCAGCGTCCCTAGTTACTAAAATCAGGGACTAGAAGATCCCAAGTACTATGGGACCCATCGTGGTTCAGGAGTGTGGCTGATAGGCTGTGCGCTGTCCGTGGTTAGGCCTAGAACTTCTGCCATTGAGGTCAAGTGCTAGAGCTACCCAGGCTCCCAAGGGTTCCATTTAAAGCAGTATCAAGGAAACAGATGTTTCATATCGGGTGGAAAACACAAGAAGACCATGCCCTTTTCCTGCTGCTGCATCACCTCCAGATCTTACCTGTCTTGCCTTCACTCCTTATGCTCCAAATTCTTATCCCTGCTCTGCTTCTTCGTGATCTATTAGGATGATGCTTGGAAAGAAAATGCCTCACTGCAGCTTGCCATGTACTTTGGCCTTTGAAAGGGGCTCAAGGCTCTGAATTGGTTGGGGAGGTGTCATAAGCCAACTTGCTCTTTCAGAGATAAGTACACTGCTCCTGGTGAAGGTGTCCCTTGAGATGGACCAGAGGCAGAATTCTATCCAATGTGGGTAGAAACCACTTATCCAGGGACACCTTCTCTTTTGATGTCCTCATCTGTCTGGCTTACTTTCTCCACCTAGTCTTTTAGAGTAGATGCTCTGGTCTCTAAAGTGGTTTTGTATTTCTACTGCAATATACAAATTTGGATGTCTCCTATCACTGAGGTAATACTTTTTACAAGTTATTTTACAAATGATAAGTTATTGGGCTATGGAGTATATTTCTCCCCCTCTCTCCCACTATACTACAGGAAAAAACAGTTATTTTATGACAAGATGCCTTGTGATAGAGCCATCTAATATACCTGGGAAGGACCCAAGGAGCCAAGGAAAACACATAATAAAATTAAACAAATAAAACCCGCAAAACCGGGCATCTCCCAATGACCCCAACATGTGGGAATGTTTTGTTCTTTTTAATGCAGCCAAGCATTAATTTAGTTCCTTAAGGAATTTTTTTTTTTTTTTTTCTCCAAACAAAAACTTTCTGGAAAGGGAGATAAAGCCAGGGGGGCAACACAGTACTGCATCACCTTTTATAAATATCTTGTAACCACTTTTCATCATCTTGCTCCTCATCATCAGCTGGCTCCTCGGTCTCCAGTGGAGTTGGAATAAAGAAATGTGGTCTCAGAGGGGGCTTGCTGACGTGAGACTTCAGTCCGAACTTGCGCTTCAGCAGGTGGAACTGCTCTCGGACGTAGTGGTAGAACTCATACTCATATCTCATTCGCTGGTAGAGGATCTGCACAGCCTCGGGAGAGGGGACAGTCTTCTTCACAGTCACAGTCATGTTTCCAAGTTTCCTATGCTCTGGAAGAGAACCGAGGTCACACGTGAGCAATCCTTTTTCCTTTGGTAAATACACATGGAACAAAACACTTGCCATTTCAGTGTTCTTCACATGTACAATGTGGTGAGATTAATTGCATCCATCATGTCATACAACCATCACCATTTTCTGTTTCCAATTTTTTCCCATCATCCTGAACAGAAGCTCAATGTCTCCTAAGCAATGAGTCTCCCATTCCCTCTCCCTCCTGCTACCGTCAGTAATCATGAATAAACGTAGGGCTGTATACACTTGCCTATCCTTGATATTTCATATAAGTGGGATCATATGATATTTTTCCTTTATGAGTAATCATTCTTAATGCTTTCATAAATAGTGTGGGCCAGTATTATCTGGATATTACCAGCACTCACAGAAAGAAATTAAATATCCAAGTAATGGAAGGGAAAAGTGGTACTCAACCAAATGTGGAAAGACCTCACCATATTCTAAGCATTAACAGCATCATTAGTTGGCTAAACATAAACTATCTAACTTCCTTTTCATGTGATGTGAAACATACAATTTGACCACCATTTAATTGTTAGCTATAAGATATGTATTCCTTTAACAACAACATTTGTCTGCTCTTCCTCTTTTATTTCCTATTATACACACACTTCAGAATAAGGCACTCAGATAAGCTGGTTCTTAATGAAAACTTTTGTTATCAATTTTGAATAGGTATGCTATTTACTAAGCATAGCTCTAAATGGCTGCTTACAAAATCAGATTTACCCTAGAGGACTTATCACCTTTGAAGGTATTTGAGGTATTTAGGAGACTTTCTGAAGCTTCAGATAATAGCAGTTCTGGAATTAAAAAAAAAAAAAAAAAATTCTCCAAGTGGTAATGGCCTCATTGAAATAGGTAGTCTTTGAAATTGGTCTTCTTGAAAGGACACAATACACATATCATTCTATACAATTCTACACAATGGACATATCATTTCTACACTCTTTGTTAAACAACGTGGCATAGACTCTTCTAAGATGGTTTCATGATGGGACATTTTATATTAACTGAGTTCTCAGCAGATATTTTAATTAGCTTATCAAGGGCGGGGCATGTTAATAGGCCTTAACTGTTTTGAAACACTTTGTGTTTTTAAAACAGAGTTAAAAAAAAATCTTACAGACAAGGCACAGTTTTTAACCACTGAGGCACAAGAGAAATAATTCGTCTCTATCCAGTCTCCTACAATCTTTTTCTCTTGAAGCATTCATGTTTTTGTTATCTAATCAAAGAAAAAAAGATTCCTGTGATTTTACAATGAAATCATTAGTTAAATTGTTTGGTCCAACTAGTTCCAAAAATAATGTAAAGCACCTTATATTATGTATTTAAAAAATATTTATTGTAAGGTACTTTACATTATCCATCTATCTACCCATCCATCCATCCACCACCCATCCATCCATTGATCTTTTCATCCATCCATCCACTCACCCACCCATCCATCCATCCACCCATCCTTCAATCCATCCATCCATGTATCTGAGTCCCTGGGTGGTGTAAATGGTTAAAGTTTGGAGGTTTGATTCCACCCAGAGGCACCTCTGAAAAATCAGCCACTGACAATCCTCAGGAGCACAGTTATACCCTGACACACATGGGGTCACCAGGAGTTAGAATCAATTGGACAGAAACTTGTTTTACTGAGATGTTGATAGTTGCCCTTGAGTTGATTCTAACTCCTGGTGACCCGTGTGTGCAGAGTAAAACTGCTCTGTAGGGTTTTCAGGGTTGTGACCTCTCATAAGCATATTGCCAGGCCTGCCTTCCACGGGGTTTATCTGCTGAGGCATCTATATCTATATCAGGGGCAGTGGTTAAGTGCTTGGCTGCTAACTGAAAGGCTGGTGGTTCGAATGCACCAGCTGCTCCACAGGAGAAAGATGTGGCAGTCTGCTTTTGTAAAGATTTACGGCCTTGGAAACCTTATGGGCCAGTTCTACCTGTGCTACAGGTGGGTAAGAGTTGGAATCAACTTGACAGTGGTGGGTTTAGTATGTCTATATATTGCAGTTAGCTATATAGCTAAGGAACTGGGCAAAGGGAAATGAGGGTCAGAAAGAAATCAGGAGCAAGGTCAGTGTTTAGGGTAATGGCTCCCTCTCTCCATACTGGAGGCTAGAATAATGCGCATGGGCTCTTGCCCCAACCCCTCTTCAGGGAGTGGGTCAAGCACGGGGGTGCAGGTGGGGTGAGAAGAGGGGTACTTCTGATGGTGCATCTGGGGGTTGGTAGAGCATGCTCCTCCAGTGGAGGAGTGTGCTGTCTGCAGACTTTGCATCCTCTGCAGGGGAGGCTCTGGTGCTCAGCCACTGTGCCTCGGCCAGTAAGTCCTCCTAACTCAGAAGGGAATACTAGCGGTCTAGGTCTCCTCCTATCTAAGCTGCACTTGCCCACCTAACTTGCAGTGGTAATAAAGCTGACATTGGATCTCCACCTGTCTGACTTCCTTATCTATTTCTCAATTAGTATAGAACCCAGCTGGGGAAAATGGGTATTACCTATTAGTCCTCCAAACCCCAATGACGAATCACACAAAACACACATGGTGACGTCTCAGCTACTTGGGCAGGACCTGGACCAAGAGCTCACTCTAAAGTTTCTAACAGCCAACAAAGGATTTAACATTTTACATTGTTCTTAATTTCACAGCAATCTATTCACAACTATTCCTAGTTATGAAACCACAGAGAAATGTCTTCCTTGAATTTTCATCAGGAAAAAAAAAATGTAATTAACAACATTTTAATACCATCCTTAGAGACAGTTCAGCTGCGAGTTTCATGATATGTATGTGAGAGAGAAAAATGGCATGTTGCAGATAGACTGGTCTCGACTGGTCTGGCTTGATCTGGGAATTCAATCAGAAAATCCAGAGTACAGGCTCTTAACCCTCTTGAGAATCTAATCAAAGTTCATGATCAGGGACATGGGGACTTCTTAGACTCCATCTATGAGTATCTACAATATTTACTCATCTGTTAAAAAACCAAAATGCCGTTGAGTCTATTCCAATCCCTGGTGACCCTACGTGTGTCACAGCAGAACTGTGTTCCATCGGGTTTCAGTGGCTGACTTTCTGAAAGTAGGTCCCCAGGCCTTTCTTTGAAGGGCACCTCTGGGTGGACTTGACCTCCCAATCTCTCAGTTAGCAGTCCAGCGCACTGTGTGCATCACCCAGGGACTCCAGGCATTGGTTTAGAACCCTTGATTTTGAGATATCAATAGACTGCATTTCCTCCAACTATCTTTCATCTCTCTGTTTATTCTGCCAAGTATCAGCCTCCAGTATAATAAATAAATACCTGGAGCGAGTTATTTCACATGCCAGTCAGGTGTATAGTTATAAGCATTGCAGTGGCCAAGGGGAAAAGATTTGGATTGATATCTTATGAGGGGCCTATCAGGACCTGGAACTTGATTAGAAGGCCACCCACTGCTTTATGGAGGAGGACCCGGTGGAGTAAGGGTAGAAGGAAACAGTTCTTTGTAAAAAGTAATCTGGGATCTGCTCAACTCAGGGCCTGACAGCTTGGTGTCTTATGGTTGAAAGAATTGTTTCCTAAACACTAATGTATGGGAAGTATAATCAAACAACAATCTGATCACAGGAAATCTGAGCGAAGTCTCCATTGAATTTCTAACCTAGAGCAAGGTCACTCCCCAGTCAAGATAAACTGGTTGCAAAATGTTGATCTATAAAATGAATTGAATTGTTTTGTTATAAAGGGTTATTAACCTTAGGCCAGTAAAAGTTTGAGAAGATCTTAAAAAGGGACAGCATGATGATCTGAACGTTTCCTTCTCCCCCCATCTTTGATCATGATGAGGTAACTGGGTCAACTGCTGGGAAGCTCCTCCGAGTTCATGACGAGGAAGCTTTCTTGCCTGCATGTTTTCTTTCTCTGTGGCTAGAGGTGGGAGGCAATTGGGGGGTGGGTAGAGCAGGTAACCAATTCTGTCAAAAGTGATATTCTGTCATTAACGTACAAGTGAAAAGAAAAAGGCCATATGCTCATTTTATATCAGTAGTTAACTAACGATTTGTCAAGAGATGGTGGCAGTCCCAGTTAAGCCTGACATCTTATGGTGTGTATTTATAGTAAAGGCTACCATTTTGGAAACCCAAGGAGGTGTCGCTATGAGTCAGGTCTGATTCAATGGCACATAACAACAAAAACAACCATTTAGTGAGTAAGGTGTACTAAGCAAAGAACCAAGCACTTATACACATAATCTTATTTAATCTTCACAATAACCCTTCCAGGAGAGGGCCATCTTATAGATGAATAAACAGAGATGAATGTGACTGATTTGTTCAAGGTTGTGCAGCTAGAAAGTTCCAGAAACAGAAGGTTCTGCATGATAATCAACTGTTGTGCTGAAGAAAGGTTACAACCTTATTATTGTTCCTTAGACATTTCTCCTCAGGTGATAGAGCATAATGGTAGCCAACAGCTGGGCCTAGACTTGGGGAGTCCACACTTGTGGCAGACCATGCATTTTAAAAACACAAGCCTTTTAGAGGGAATGGCTGTTAAGCTAATGGGTTTATAATCTGAAGGAAGAAAAAGGTTGATTTTTTTGGAGCTAACCCATCTCTGGGCCAATCAGAATGGCCAGTATCCATCAAGTTAATGATGAAAACAACCACAAAAACTCTATTTGGAGTGGTCCTTAGTTCCACCTAAGAGGGGGAAACCTTTTCCTGGGAGTTTTACTTAGGTGGAATTTGTAATTTTGTGTTTCTAGTAGGGAACATTATTCTAACCCACTCAGAAATGACCTGAGATCTACAGGGCTTGGGAAACGTAACTTTTTCATGAAGACTAGCATCAGAACTTCTACAGTGTCCTCCACCAAGCTTATTCCTGGACAGCACCAGGCTTGAGGATCCCACTCAGATCCCCTTACATTGACTTATTTTATACACATTTTATAAAAATTTTATAAGGTAATGGAGACCTTTAGTAAAATTTGTATTTGGTAAGATTCCAAGTGGCCTTTCCAACCCAACTTTAATTACATGTTACCGATTCTGATGACAGTGTTTGGTGATTTGATAGTACTGGTCAGAACAAGCATGAGGACGCTAAGCCTGTGCTTGCTAGAAAATTCTACAGATAGGACTGCGTTTTAAGCTAGGAGGCAAAGGGAAATTTTTCATTTGTGGCCATAAAACAAAGTTTTAAAAGATCTCTTTTCTTGGATAGCCACAGATTGTCAAGAGTGTTTCAGTTACTTCAGTCCCCTCACTCTTATTCAAACAAACCCAAACTCACTGCCGTCGAGTCAGATCTGACTCATAGTGACCCCTCCTTGGGTTTTTTTAGGCGGTATCACTATGGGAATAGATTGTCCAATCTCCCTTCCGAGGAATGGCTGGTGGATTTGAACTGCCAGCCTTCTGGTCAGCAGTCAAATGCCTGAGGCACTATGCCACCAGAGCTCCTCTCACTCTTCTTAGCCCCCCTAAATGCCCTGTCTAACCATGACAGAGAGTGACAGCTGGTTCGAGGACTCTTAGGAGAGCTGACTGTTTTTTCTCTTACTAAGTTCCAGGTTTGCATTAATATCCAATCCTTGACTTATCCATTTGTCCCTTTTTTTTCCCTCTCTCTCACTCTCTCCTTTTCCCTCTCCCTACCTTCTCTTCTTCATTGTCAACCTCTCTCTCTCAGCTAGCTCCTTCCCATTAGAATTCAAACGTCCTCAGTCTTTACCTACTGAAAGAAAACCTTTGTCTCCACATCCCCCTCTGGTTTTTATCTTCTTTCTCTCCCTACAGGCAAACTTCTTGAAGCATTGTCCACATTTGTTATGACCAAAGTCTGCTTACACCACACATATGTCTAATTGATCAAAACTGGTATCTCTCCTCACTGCTCCATGCAAATTACTTCTGGCTCCTTGTTGATGACCCAGTGGGCATTTTTCAGGCTTTCCCATGACTACTCAGCATGACTTCACAACACTGTTGGTCACACGCTCCATCTTAAAACCCTCCCCTCCCTTGGCATCTATATCAGCATTTCCTGGGTTTTTCCTGCCTCTGTCTGATTATTCCTTTTCTCCACAAACTCCTCCTCCCTGCTTGTCCATGGAATGTTCTTGCTTCCCAGGGTTCTTTTCTAGCCTTCCTTCCCTTCTTTCACACATTTTCTGGGTGGTATCATCTAATCCTCCACCCTTTAGTTCTCCTAACTTTGTGGATAACAAAATCAATAATCACAGCTTTTTTGGCAATTTGTTTTTCTTAGAGCTACCAAATTTAATAGAAGGTTTAATGACATTGCCAGAGGGTTGTGTCATAGTCAGAAAAATAATAATAAAAAACCCTCAAAAAACTAGCTCACTGCCGTTAAGTCAATTCTGACTCACAGCAACCACCATTGAGCTTCCAAAGCTGTGAATCTTACGGAAGGAGATTGCCTCATCTTTCTTCCAGAGTGGCTGGTGGGTCCGAACCATCAACCTTTTGGTTAGCAGCCAAATGTCTTCATCACTGTAGGAGGGCTCTTTTGTGGTAGAAGAAGCAGAGATTCAGATCTGACTATCATTGACTGACAAGACCTATTATGGGTTTTGATTACACTCATACCTATGTTGTTTTATTTAATATTTCCAATAACACTGTGAGTTAGGTCCCATCATGACCTCGATTTTTGCAGGTGAGGAAATAGATGCTCTGGGAAATTAAATGTCTCGCCCAGAGTCACACAATCAGTAAGTAAGTGACAGAGCTAGAATTTGAAACCAGGTCCCTATTTGTGTGGAGGTTTTCTCTAAGTAAGTACTGAGCCAGGACCAGTGAAACTTTTGTGAACCTGTAGAAAGTGACCACCTTCATATGAAAAGACCACAAGGCAGCTTACCTTGCACACCTAATAGAGAATTTAAAGAGTCACATTTCAAAGACGTAAGGTTATGTGTCTCTCTATGCAATAATCCATGCTGCGGAAAAGTCATTCCATTGTTAAGTGTTCCACATTTTTATAAAATGCCAGACTTTCCCTCCAAACAAAATAAAACTATGGAACTCTGCACCCAGACTCTCCAGACTGCCACAATAGCAGTTCTAGAGGAAGCTGTTAGGGAATTTTTTTTTTTTTTGGACACTGTTGTTATTTCAGTCTCAAAACAATCACGCTTTAAAAGGATATACTTATTATTAGCATGTTTTGGGATGAGAAGTAGTCCTCATTAGGTGGGCATATATCATAGAACGTAACCATGCAGAAAGAAGACACTACCTCAGGAACATCCTCGGAACTGAGCGGGAACTGAGAGATGACTTTTGTTCATGTCTCGTACCCATGACAGACATTTCAAAAGGCAGAGACAAGTACAAAGCCCCCTCCAATAGCGCAGGGTGGTGTGTGTTGAATCTGACAGGCAGGTAATGTGTTACTTGGCCTGTGGGGCACTGTGGTAGTTAGGGTTATGTGCCAACTTGGCTGGGCCTGGTTTTGAGTGGCTGGGCAGCTGGATGTAGTATTCTCCATGACAGGACTGGTAATCAACTGTGAGCAACTGAGTAGCTGCCTTGGAGATGTGGTCTGCACCCAGTATATAAGGAGAAGCTTTGGGAGTGGTCTTCAGCTTTTTGGCACGCTTGGACCCTGCATGTAGCCGAGTCTTCATTTAGCAGCCTGCCATGTTTCCTGCTGATCTTGGGACTGTTTCTGGACTTGAATTAGTGGCCTGGAATGTTGTTTGGTAATCTTGGGACTGTGCCATTTTACTTGTTGACTTTGGGCTTGTTAGTCTCAGCTGCCAGCAGCTGTCTGAGTGAAGTGACATCTCTAGCTCCAGTGGGCTGGGAGCAAGAGGCAGAGCTGAAGTCCAAGGTTGAGAGGCTTTCACCCAGCCCCTAGAGCCCCTAGAGCACTTTGAACTCAGACTTCTAGCCTCCAACACTGTAAGAGAATAAACTCCTGCTTATTAAAGCCATTCCAATTGTAGTATATTCCTGTCAGAGCAGCACTAGGTAACCAAAGCAGGCATTTATTTCAAAATTGACTTAGTTGATGTAACACTACAACAATATGGATTTCTGGTTTTTCTGAAAGTGAAGCCACCTTCTTCTGGAGTTGAGCATGGTGGCCTCTCGAGAGAGGCCTATGCTCTCCAGTTTATCAGACCCTAACCACCCGCTCCTTCTTTTATGTTACCTGCTGGCTGCTACAGAAATTTGGGTTTTTTGCTTCTCCTTTAAAGGTTTTGCAGTTCTGGGTTTCTGAAACCCAGAGGGGCTTGAGTCAAAATTAAGGCTTCCAGTAGGCCTGCCTCCCTGCCTCATGCAACTATTTATTAAATAACTATGGTTAAGGCATGTGACTACTAACCAAAAGATTGGTGGTTCAAACCCACCTGCTGCTCTGTGGAAGAAAGATGGTGTGGTCTGCTTCCATAAAGATTTATAGCCTCGGAAACCCAATGGGGGTCGCCATAAGTCAGAATCAACTCAACGGCAGTGAGGTGTTTGGTTCTGGTCTTCTGTACCAGGCACAGGAGTCACAAGCAGTGAAAGGGACACCATCATCACCAGCAACAGACACTGTTGAGTGCTTTCTCTTTGTCAAGTACCATGAAATGCCTATTGTTGTTGGATGGTGTTAAGTCACCCCTGACTCGTGGTGGCTCTGTGTACAGTGGAACAAAACAAAATGCTACCCAGTCTTGTGCCATCCCTATGACAGGATACAAATCTGACTATTGTGCTCCACAGCATTTTCATTTATTGGTTTTTTGGAAGTAGATTGCCAGGCCTTTCTTCCTTGTTTATATTAGTGGGGCAGCTCCACTAAAGCTCAGCATCCTAGCAACACACAAGCCTCTACTATCAGATGGGGGGGTGGCTGTGCATGAAGCATATTGGCCAGAGTTGAACGCAGGTCTCCACATGGAGGGCTGCACTTCTCCACTGAACTACCACTGTCCCCCATGAGATATCATTTCATGCTTCAAAAATCCACATTTTGCAGATGAGACATGGGAAATATGACCAAGGTGGAGAGGCTGGAGGTACATTAAGGTAGTATGGCTACTGAGCCCAAGCCCTTACTCATCATATTGCTTATAGTCCAATGGGGCTCACACTATTGAGGAGAACTCTCCTCGGTCACCATGAGGACACAGGGCATTTCAGTCCAGTGTGTTTGCTGGCATTAGTCAGAAGAGGGATCTGCATGGAGTTGGATGTTTCGTAAGTACTATTTGATCATAAAGATGCGCAGTGTGTGCCAAGTCTGAGATTATAGGTAGGGAGGGGCATGTGTGTGTGTGTGCATTTCAACCAAAAAATGAAACCTTATTGAAGGCCACGAGGCACTGTCAACTGCTTGAAAACTTTCTCCTGGATTTTGGTCTTTGTGTCCCACCAGGTTTCATCTAGCCATTCTTCCCCGCAAGCCTGTTATGCTGAGAATGCTCATGACAGGAGTGATACGCCATCTATCTTTGCATTTCCAGCACTCAGCACAGTATCTGGGGCAACACAGCACCCTCTGCACTTGCTCATGGAGTGAATGAAAGAAAGCATTAGAAGGAAGAGGGTGTTGTCAGACCCGAAGGTGACTTGGCTGTGACTGTGAGGTGGAGACACAGCCAGGTGGGGGTGAAGGCAGTATCTAAATGTGCTTAACAGAAAATTCCCCAGAGAGCCATGGATATTGAATCCTTAGCAGGAAGCAGTATATCTTACATCTGGGACTTGTTGGCTTCCACTGAGGTCTGGAAAAGTCCAGTGTGTAGCTCTGTGCTTCAGCTGCCTTTTTGAATGACAGTGCAGGTCATGTAGTGTTTTTCTGTTCTGTCCTTTAATGAATAAATGTATTTTGTGAGTTAGGATGGTTTTGATCTTTTTTTGCTTTTTGTGTTTACCTTTAGGAACTGGCCTAATGATTCCCTTAGTTATGTTTATGATAATCACAGGAATCTCCCTCATAATGTTGAGTACTGGTTTTGAGCTGTGAAATGATCAGAAGGGGGAAAAAAAAAAGAAAACAAAAAAACAAACAAACAAAAAACCTTTGACTGTCTTTCAGTAGTAAAATAAAGATTGTCTGTTCCTTAGAAACATGTCCATAGTCAGCCACAGAGTTAGGACTGTGCAGGGACAGACCCTTCCAGAATCTGTGCCTTCCCTGAGGAGGTGGTGACAGAGGCCCTGAATGTTGCTCCTGAATGGGGAGCCTTTATGTTGCTGAACCCCCAACAGCAGAAAAGTCTGCAGTTGGCCAACTAATGCTGGTAGAAGAAAAAACAAGAATGCAATGACATCAACAGGAGCCAGCTGAGGTGTAGTCCCTCATAATGTTAGGTACTGGTTTTGAGCTGTGAAATGATCAGAAGGAAAAAAAAAAACAACCTTTGACTGTTTTTCAGTAGTAAAATAAAGATTGTCTGTTTCTTAGAAACATGTCCATAGTCAGTCACAGGGTTAGTTATAAACATAACTAAGGGAGTAAAAGCCAGGGATGAGACAGCACCATGGGATCCAGGTAAGGAGAGGGAGACAGGCCCCAAGAAGCAGGAAGAGAGGGAAAATCCGGGAATGAGACATAGCCATGGGATCCAGGTAAGGAGAGGGCAGAGAGATTTCAAACAGCTAAGAGAGACAAACTTGTCTGTCAGTTTATCATACCGTGGTGGGTTGTGTATTGCTGTGAGGCTTGAGGCCGTGCCACCAGTGTTTCAAATGCCAGCAGGGTTGCACATGGTGCACAGGTTTCAACACAGCTTACAGAATGAGATAGACTAGGAAGAAGGAAGAGGTCATCCACTTCTCAAAGAATTGGCCAGGGAAAACCTTATGAATAGCAGAGAAACACTGTCTGATACATTACTAGGCAACTTTATGAATAACCCGGAAACATTGTCCAGTATAGTGCAGGAAGATGAGCTCCTTAGGTTGGAAGGCACTCAAAATATGACTGGGAAAGAGCTGCTTCTTCAGAGTAGAACGAACCTTAATGATATGGGTAAAATAAAGCTTTTGGGACCTCCATTTGCTGATGTGGCACAACTCAAATTGAAGAGAAACAGCTGCAAACATCCATTAATATTTGGAATGTGAAATGCATGGAGTATGAATCTGTGAAAATTGCAAGTTGTCAAAAATGAAATGGAACGCATAAAGATTGATATCCTAGTGCATCAGTGAACTGAAATGCACTGATTTTGGCCATTTTGAATCAGACAACTGTATGATCTACTATGCCAAGAATGACAATTTGACGAGGAATGGTGTGGCATTCATCATCACAAAGGATATTTCAAGATCTGTCCTGAAGTACTATGCTGTCAGTGATAGGATAATATCCATATGTCTACAAGGAAGACCAGTTACTACCACTATTATTCAAATTTATGCACCAAGCACTAAAGCCAAAGATGAGGAAATTAAAGATTTTTATCAACTTCTGCAGTCTGAAAGTGACCGAACATGCAATCAAGATGTGTTAATTATCACTGGTGACTGGAATGCAAAAGTTGGAAACAAAGAAGAATCACTGGTAGTTGGAAATTTTGGCCTTGGTGAAAGAAATAATGCTGGAGATCGAATGACAGAATTTTGCAAGACTGATGACTTATTCATTGCAAATACCTTTTTTCAACAACACAAATGACAGCTATACATGTGGACTTCACCAGATGGAATACGCAGGAATCAGATTGACTACATCTGTGGCAAGAGGTGATGGAGAAGCTCAATATCTTCAGCTAAAACAAGGCCAGGAGCTGATTGTGGAACAGACCATCAATTGCTCATATGCAAGTCCAACTTGAAGTTGAAGACAATTAAAACAAATCCATGAGAGCCAAAACATGACCTTGAATTTAGAGACCATCTAAAGAATAGATTTGATGCACTGAACACCAAATGATGGAAAACCAGAAGAATTATTTCCATGAAGAAAGCAAGAGGTCATTAAAAATACAACAAAGGAAGAAAAGACCAAAATGGATGTCAGAAGAGACTCAAACTTACCCTTGAGGGGAGAGTAGCTAAAGCAGATGGAAGAAATGACAAGATAAAAGAGCTCAACAGAAGATTTCAAAGAGCACCTCAAGCAGACAAATCCAGTTACTATAATGAAATGTGCAAAGACTTGGAGTTAGAAAACCAAAAGGGAGGAACATGCTCAGCATTTCTCAAGCTGAAAGAACTAAGGGAAAAATTTAAGCCTCAAGTTGCAATATTGAAAGATTCTATGGGCAAAATATTGAATGATGCAGGAAGCATCAAAAGAAGATGGAAGGCATACACAGAGTCACTGTACCAAAAAGACCTGGTTGATCTTCATCCATTTCAGGAGGAAGCATCTGATCAAGAACCAATGGTACTGAAGGAAGAAATCGAAGCTGCACTGGAGGAACTGCTGAAGAACAAGGCAATT
>NW_006921688.1:3892967-3897033 GCF_000298275.1 Orycteropus afer afer | reverse complement strand
AGTCAGAACGGACCCAGTGACAACTATTAAAACCATGCAGTCCTGTGCTTTCACATACTCCCTCCTTCTCTGTCCCACTCTTCACAACCCATTTCACTGACGGATACCAACGGCTCAGAGGACACAAGACTGACTGGTGGCTGTAGAACCAGTGACAGTCCTGAGACTAAGAGCAGACTTTCTGATTCCCAGTTAGCACCTTTTTGCGACATCACTGGCTGTTAATTTCCAAATTGAGTGGAAATCTATAACCACCCCACTTCTCCTTGCCTGTGTATATTCTGGCATTAAGGAATCAGCTAAAAGAAGGGCTCAAGTGTTCTAAGTTGAGGGGAATGCTTTAGCAAGTCTGGGAGGATCTGGTGAAAAACTTGCAAGCCAGCAAAAATGCTTTCAGACTGAAAGGGCCTATGTCTTTTTCATCTTTGGTGCTGTGCCCAGCTTCACAGCTGGCACGTAATGACCTTCAATATGTTTGTGTATTTGAAACCTGTATTTTAAATCCATCCCTAAGACTGGATTAACCCGAAGGGCAACTTTTGGTGTTGACTATACATATGTTAGTTTTTGCTAAATTCCTTCCTTCGTTGAGGGAAGGTCCTTCCTGAGCAACCTCTCCATTTCTAGAAATCAATTTTCTTTAGGGTAGGGTGACTGAAGAGGGGAGTGGGTTACTAGCCACTTTGGGAGGTCGCAGCACTTGCTTTTTTTAGCCACCCTCTTGAAGAACACTATGTTAAGGTGACAGATTACTTGCACACACTGATAAAATCTTAAGAAATACCATGATAAAGCATATTTGCCACAAACATAAGTATCTATGTAGAAAGACACATGCCCGACCTTGTAGCTAATATGTTTGGGCCATCTGTGTTATTTACTACATTCATTCAATGAAGAAATGCACACACTGTGGAGCAAAGGACGTCTGTGTGACCCAATTTTGCTATATTTAATGCTGTTTCATTGGCCATCATTTTTGGTGCTTTTTTATGCTGTTTCTTCATGTTGTTGTTGTTATGTGCCATTGAGTTGGACCCAACTCATAGTGACCCCTCCTTGGGTTTCCGAGGCAGTATCACTACAGAAGTAGATTGCCCCATCTTCCTTCCGAGGAGTGGCTGGTGGGTTTGAACCACAAGCCTTCTGGTTAGCAGCAAGTGCCTTAGCCACTATGCTACCAGAGCTCCCGTTTCATGAGGAGAAGAAAATACTTGCTTTAGAATAAAACATTCATTTAGGTCACATTCATCTGTTACTGTTGCTGTGTTAGGTAGGCTCCTGACATGGATCAGGCCATTGAGATCAGAGGATTTTCATTGGCTGGTTTTCATACGTAGTCTCTTCCTAATCCGTCTTAGTCTGGAAGCTCTGCTGACACTGGCTGAGCATCACAGCAACATGCAAGCCTCCACAGACAGACATGAGATGGCCAGGAACGGAACTCAGGTCTCTTGCAGGAAAGGCAAGATTTCTACCACTGCCCCCGCTGCCACTTGATCCAAGTGCAAGAGCCTTAAGTTTGAAGCCATTTAAGCTATGGATCTTTGGCCAACCCTGAACCCTCTGTGGTGGAAGGACTTAGGCCAGGCTGCTGGAGGTATCTTCAGAGAGCTGATGGCTCGGGGAAGGCATTGCAGAGGAAAAGTCCCACAGGGCCCGTGGAAACACTCTACTCAGCACCAAGCACCCCAAAGGAATGCACATGCCAGAAGAATGTTTGCGGCTCTGGTTTGGTTTGCCAACTCGTGGGCTCCTCTCAATGCATTCCCAAGCAAACTCTGGGAATTTAACTTCTGAATGTGGTGATAAACATCCTTTACCAGTAACCTGTTTATCTGCGAAATGGTGCAAGGCCAAGCCTGGTGTTCTCAGCGTGGCCAAAGGCTATGAATGGATTGTTTTACTGCCTGAGAGCTTGATGGTTTTGCAAAATCAGTGGCTCTTTCTACCTCTGCTGCATTGGCATTGTGTTAGGAATGGTTCATAATCTCAAGTCCTCTTAAAAGCTTCTTTAATGTAAATAAAAGAGAAATCACAGACCTGCTCCTTGAAGTCCCCCTTCCCACCTCTCTTCATCTGTCAAACATGCATAATGGAAAAACGATGTCGCCCTGGCTCAGGGCCAGAATAAACAATCTGGAAATACTGTGTAAACCCAGCTGCTGCACCAGAGAACAGGGGCCTCGCTTTGTGACCTCTGAGATGGTTAACTATATACAAAACAGCAAAACCTCACCGCCGTCTTATAGGAGAGTTTGAACCGGGGCTGGTTTCGGCATTCTCTTCCTTGATCTAAGGGATTGCACACCCCACACTGACCCAAACCCCTCGCCTCCAAAAATCTGGATGTGCTTCAACCACATCCAGGAGAGATCATGTGCTAGAGACAAGTATATGTTAATAACAACCAAAAGTGGGACCCAATTTTACCACTGAGAAAATAAGCATCATCAAAAGATAAGCACCAATGCTTCAGTTGAGTGGTGATAAGTCAAGAGGCCCAGCTGTCTGAAGGACTGCTCTGTCTGAAAGACTGTGGCTTACTAGCCTCTGGATAGGTTATATGTAAAAATTTCCAGCACACAGAGGGATAAGGCACACCTTGTCAGGTGACAGCTGTGATGAAAGTCACGGTCAGCTGGACTGACGCTGGAGCACGGGTGAGCATTGAGACGAGAGCATGTCAGCCCCCAGCCCAGGGTCAGGCCAACGCCCATGCTCCTGTGGAACCCCACACTCTGCTGGCTTCTCCCAACACCGTGTGAACACGATGCTTGTCACAGATAGAGTCAACTCATTTCCTGAATTATATAAGGAGGCCACACAGTTCAAACACGTGAACTACCACTACAGGGCGGGCTGCCCTCCCTGCAGCTGCCTTGAACGGAAATGAATGTGTGTCACTGTGGCTTGCAGTGATGGGCTGGGCCGAACGGGCCTGTTCGATTTGCCACTCAGATGATTGATGGCATGTTAAGACCAGCTTCTTGGAGGTATGGCAATTAAGGGAGAACAAACAGCACTTCATGGCAGAGTCTGTGCTTAGGGCTAGTAAAGTCAACCAAGAGCTTTTTTTTTTTTCAGTCCTTCTTTTCAGATCTGGAAATATAAATAATTTTTTTAAAAAATATGAGATCACTTCGAATTTCAGGAGGACCTTTTCTCTGTGTGTAGCTAAGTAGAAAGCCGCATGGATGACTCCCCCCCCCCCTTTTTTAATGTCTGGAAGTGCTAGGCTCCTTTGATTAAAGAGGATGAAGGCTTTATAGTGCTTGCACTTGGCTTTGATATTTAGAAGCAGGAGTATAGTAAAAAGAACTGGGAAGAGAAAGTAATTGGCCGCTGTGGGGGTGGGTCACTGAGGGCCCATAATGGTCCCCTTTCGGGAGTGGAGCCCAAGCAGCCTGGAATCTTGAGGTGCAGGGGGCCCCTCCTTCAGGTTATCCCTGGGGAATCCAACTCTGTCCTCCTTATCCTCAGGATCTGCCCACATTGCTGGGCTGGGGGGACCGCTGCTGGTTGCCGTTGAGTTGGCTGCGAGTCATGGTGACCCACGTGCGACACAACAACACTGTCCTGTGCCGTCTTCACAACGCTGGTGTGCTTGAGTCCCTTGGTGCAGCCACTGTGGATCTCACCAGGCAGCACTGGAACAGACAATACTCTGTTGTGACCCGCAGGGTTTTTGTTGGCTAATTTTTGTAAGTTGATCACCAGGCCTTTCTTCTTAGTCTGTCTTAGTGTGGAAGTTCCGCTGAAACCTGTCCATCATGGGTGACCCTGATGGTTATTTGAAATACCAAAGGTACTGCTTCCAGCATCCTAGCAACATGCAAGCCATCACAAGACAACAAGTAGTGGTGGTGGTGGTGGGGGAATCATATTTTGCAATGTGTTTTCAGTGTTCCATTTTATAGATACACTGTAAGTCATTTAACTGGGCCACTACTTTTAGATATTTGGGTTGTTTTTCAATTTCTGTGATTCTAGACAATAAGAGACAAACCTCTTTGTCCATAAATGATTGTGTGCCTTTCTGCCTGTTTCCTTAAGATAAATGGCA
>NW_006921688.1:3869302-3892417 GCF_000298275.1 Orycteropus afer afer | reverse complement strand
TCAGGAAACTGGAACACAGTGATGCAAACAGACACTTGTACACCAATGTTCACTGTAGCACTATTCACAATAGCTGACAGGGAGAAACCACTCAAATGCCCATTAACAGATGAATGGATAAACAAAATGTGGGACACACATACAATGGAATCATTACTCTGCCATGAAGAGAAACGAAGTCCTGAGACATGCCACAACATGGATGAACCTTGAAAACATGCTGAATGACATAAGTCACAAAAGGACAAACACTATACAATCTCACTAACATAAAATATCTAGAACAGGGAAGTGTGTAGAGCTCAGGTTTAACAGTAGTTAAAGCAGGGGTGGGAGGGACTGGGAAAAGGGGAATGATTGTTCAGGAAGCAGTGAGCTTCTGCTCACAGTGATGGGGAATTTGGCAATGGATATTGGTTGACGGTTGCACAGCATGGTTGATGTAATTGGTCTCACTGAACTGTACACCTGAAAAAATGCTGAATTGGCAAATGTTGTGTTAGCTTTATTTTTACAACAATAAAAAGAATGCACAGAACCTCTTGAAGATGGTGTATCTACAGTTTGTGGGACAAGACAGTGGTATAGCACTGCACTTAATATGGGAGTGTGGCTGCGTGTGAAACCTCTAGTGCAAAATTACACATAAGAAAAGTCTTTGTAAATTGTACCATGTGATGATTATAATGACAGTGAGGAAATATTTCCTGACTCCAGGTGCCCATACAGAGCTAATATAGAAGCTAGGCTTTTCTTGTTTTGTAGCTCATTCTAAATATGTTTTCTTTAACAGAAATAATCCATGTGTGCTTTTTAAGAGCATTGTATTTGTCACAATCATCAGCCATGATGAGTGAACCAACAGTGAGACCTAAGGACCAGTAACCTGATGTTCTTTCTGGAATGTTAAACATGGTGAAGCTCTGATAAACCCTTGAAGGGCTCTGAATGAACTAGCTGTTCATGGAGCCCCAACATGTAGATAAGTGAGATATTTAACCTCCTGCCCAGGCATTAAGAAGTTAGTTTAATAAGAGGTGCTATTCAAAATAACCATTCCCAATCAGGCAGGTGTGAAATGAAGTCCCAAGGATGCTGTCAGTTCTACTAGGAGAGTTTGCAATGTTCTTTCAAATTACATTTACTTTATCTGGGCAACCTGCAGCACTTTGGCAGGACCAGTCTTAGAGGGATGTAAATTAGCAGCCCTACCTCCTCTACTTGGTCCAAAGACTTCCAACTGTATGCTTTATAAGACCGTGTATATATCTAAATGGAAGTTCAAATTGATATGACTTTAAGTAAAACTCTAAAAAAGAATCATATGATGAATTTTCAACTTACCTATCGAAATGGGCAGTATTTGTTTACTTCAGCAAAGTCTGAAATCAATAAGCTAATGCCAGTAGTGGCCACAGGGAAAATGCTGGGGCCCTGTCCTTTACAGAACAGTGGTAAATGCTTGACGTGACATTTTAATAGTGGAAAAAATTTATAGACATTTTAAAATTTACAGCTATAACTTGGGTAGAAAAAATTAATTAAAAATATTTTTGTGAGATAAACTTGTGCTTGTACAAGATGGTAGGCAATAAAGTCTTAAGTTTCTAAGAGAAGATATTTAAATAGTTAATTATATTGGGGTAGCAGTTACTATTTTAGAAAGAGGTGGTGAAAAGGGGTGGGTGTTTTTTATGAAGGTAGAATAGAAAACTAGACAATGAGAAAAAATTAAGCTCCTTCATTCTGACACATGAAAGAGAGGCAAAAGGGAATGGTGATGTGTGTTAGGTTTATGTCACCGGCGGGCTATGAATGAAGGTGTCCGTGATATTAGGAGGGAGAAGCCATATTGTCAGGAGAGACTTTTTATCCTCTCACAGTAACTTTTTTTTTTCTTAAATTGTGGTAAATATATACGCAACAAAACATTCGCCATTTCAACATTTTTCATACATGTATATGTAAAGAAGCCCTGGTGGTGCAATGGTTAAGTGCTCAGATTGTAACCGAAAGGTGGTGGTTCGAATGAGATAACCTGACGATTTCCTGTGAAGATTATACCCAAGAAAACCCTATCGGGCAGTTCTATTCTGTCACATGGGGCCTCTGCAACTTGGAATGGACTCAACAGCATGCAACAACAGCATGTGTGTGTGTGTATATGTATGTTGTTGTTGTTGTTATGTGCCGTCAAGTTGGATCCGACTCATAGCGACCTCTTCTTGGGTTTCCAAGGCAGTATCACTACAGAAGTAGATTGCCCAACCTTCCTTTCGAGGAGTGGCTGGTGGGTTTGAACCGTCAGCCTTCTGGTTAGCAGTCAAGTGCCTTAGGCACTATGCTACCAGAGCTCCCATGTATATGTATATGTGTGTGTATATATATATATATATATATATATATGTGTGTGTGTGTGTGTGTGTATATATATATATATATGTATATATATATGTGTGTATCTATATACATAAAACTTAAAAAACAACCCAAAAAACTCACTGCCATTGAATCAATTCTGACTCAGTGATTTCCACTGGGTTTCCAAGGCCATAAATCTTTATGGAAGTAGATTGCCCCATCTTACATCCACAGAGCAGCTGGTGGGTTTGAGTTGTTACCCTTTGGGTTGGCACCAAATGCCTTATCCACTGTGGTAGTTAAGTTTGTGTGTCAACTTGGTTAGGTCTGGTTGAGTGGCTGGGCGGCTGAATGTAGTTATTCCCCGTGGTGAGACTGGTAATTAACTCCATGGTGGAATCTATTGGAGCAGCTGAGTAGCTGCTTTGGAGATGTGGTCTGCTTCCCCTATATTAAAAACAGCTTTGGGAATGGTCTCTAGCTTATGGCATGCTTGAACTCTGCATGTAGCCGTGTCATTGTTCAGCAACCTGCCATGCTCTGCCGACCCTGGGACTTTCAATGGACTTGAATTAGTGGCCTGTCATATGGTTTAGTAATATCAAGATTGTGCCTTTTTACTTGTCAACCTTGGGCTTGTCAGTCTCAGCAGCCAGCAGCTGTCTGAGTGAAGAAAAACCTCTAGCTTAAGTTGGCTGGGAGCAGGAGGTGGAGCTGAAGCCCAAGGTTGAAGGGCTTTCACACAGTCCCTAGAGCCTGGCACTTTGAACTCGGACTTCTAGCCTCCTGAACTGTAAGACAATAAACTTCCATTTGTTAAAGCCATCCTATTTGTGGTATATTCTTGTCAGAGTGGCACTAGGTAACCAGAACATTCACTATGCCACCAGAGCTCTTTATGTACATGTATAGGTACATGTGTGTACAAATATATGCAGTGACATTAATTACGGTCATTATGTTCAGCCATCACCACTATCCATTTCCAAAAATTTCTATCACCCTTAACAGAAGCTCAGTGTCTCCAGGACAGACTTTTGATGCACTATTAGCCTGACATTATGGAGCTCAGCACCAGCCTTCCGGTTAGAGATGATGGAAGGGAGGGGATAGAAAGGAACAACCTACCAGTGCTGCAAAGGCCACGCACTGATTAGGAGCAGTTGAACAAGAGGTGTCAATGTTTTCAAAGACATGCTCCTAGGAACTCTGGTAGCATAGTGCCTAAAGCACTTGACTGCTAATCAAAAGGCTGGAGGTTCAAATCCATCAGCCACTCTTCGGAAGGAAGGTTGGGCAATCTACTTCTGTAGTGATACTGCCTCAGAAACCCAAGGAGGGGTTGCTATGAGTTGGGGCTGACTCCATAGCACATAGCAACAACAATAGGTATCACTGGGTTCTGTTGGGGTTGTTTCACTTTCGAAACTGCTTTAATGACAGGTGGGGGAGGAACAGGAGCAAAAGCTAACTTAATGACATTCAAGACATTCTCAAAAAATCTATTCAAAGGATAGAGCATCAAAGATGCTAGAAGAAGTAAAAAATCAACAAACTGAAAAGTTGCAACTCATTGCATTTTAGTTTTATTGGGGGCATGAAATGAAGTTTCATGATGTTTTCAAAACAACTGCACAAAATTGAATAAGGAAATTGGCATGTAATCCATACCATGTCTTCATCTCATTTTGATTGAGTAACAGACTGATTAATTATGTCAGTCTTTTTCTTCAAATCATACATAGTTGAAGAAACATTTAAACATTTCTAATTACCCCGACCTTCCAGCACAAGCAGATATAGACAGGTTGGCTGACTTATGACTTTCAGGTACCTTTACTCTCTAACGGCTTTCACCGGATGACTCAGTTGTGTGCTCTGTGCTCAGGTAACCGCTTGGCTGGACTGAACTCAATCCTTAAGGCTCAGAGTCTAAGGGATCTCCCAAGAACTCATCGCCTTGGTTTCTGTGGGAGCTATGGGTCCCAAGGCAAAGAAACTAGGAGTCCTGGATTCAATATTTAAATGTCTCTCCTTCCCTGCCATTTCTCTTTTGAGAAAAGAGAAACTCACTGACAATTTCTGAGCCACTAAATAATGGAAGATGGCAAAGGTTCCAAATCTTTGTCAAAGACTTGTTATTTCCAGCCTTTGCCTGGGAACTCCGGTGGTGTAGTGGTTAAAGCACTCGGCTGCTACCCAAAAATGTCGCTGCTTACCTGCCACTGATCTGTCCCCCTGCACAGGGAACCAGCAAAATTTGCAGCAGAAGTAATTGGTTTCCCGCCCTATTCCCACTCCATCTCCACCATGCCTAGCAGCTAGCTCCCCATCTGCTGCTTCGATTCTTATGGGATAAAATGGGAAGTAGGGGAAGGCAAGTTATTGCCCTTGCAAGGGTTTTGCAGATGTTCGGAAAAGAAGGGTGAGATGAAAACTCCCCAAAGACCAGTAAGTCAAGGCTTAATTTTATTATTACAAGTAAAACCCAAGCCATGATCATTGAACTTAGTAGCATTAACCGAGAATTTAATCTTTTTGGTAGAAATGGTTTAAAACTTTTAAATGGTGACATGCTAATCCCTTGATTCCCTACCACATCATCTTCGTGAGCTCACAGCTAAAGGATGTCATATGCACACTAGCATTTCTTCTGATTCCAGATACTGGCCACCTCTTACATGCTGGGGGCAGGGAGGACACCAGTCCTTAATGGAAAAGCTAATGCCTTCATTCTTTTAAAGAATTTTGCTATTTTAGATGGTATTTGGTAGATTCATTTTGTAATCTAAAAGAGGAAGCCAGTCAGTAAAGATGAGAGAAAGGAGAGAGCCAGCAAAAACTCATTGCCATTAAGTCAATTCATAGTGACCTACAGAACAGAGTAGAACTGCCCCATAGCATCTCTAAGTCTGTAAACTTCCATAGAGATACTGCCTCGGAGACCCAGGAAGGGGTCGCTGTGAGGCAAATCCACTTGATGGCAGTGAGTTTGGTTTTTTTAAAAAATCTTTATGGAAGCAGACTGCCACATCTTTCTCCCACAGAATGGCTAGTGGGTTCCAACTGCTGAACTTCTGGTTAGCAGCTGAGTGTTCACCTATAAAGATTACAGCCTAGAGAACTCTAAGGGGTACTTTTACTGAGTCAAAAATCGACTTGATGGTACCCAATAACAACCGTAAGTTAATTGCTGTAACTGAACACATAATTCTTCATATCTGTTTAGGATGAGGAAATTAGTTTTCAGTTCTATAACACCATTAGCTCATCTCTGGATCAGATAAATATATGAATGACTAATTTTTTTCCCTCCTGTGTGATAAATATAGCTGAAATCAGTTGACATTCAAGCTTCTACCTTATAGCAGCAGACAGTGACTGTGTCTGACTAACTGCATCATTTCCATAATTGTCATGGAAGAGCCATACACACACACACACACACACACACACACGTCTACAGACACAAACGTGGACACATCAGATAGGAAGAATGCTAGAATTTTAACAGAAATAAAACTATGACCCTGAACATAGCATGGAATGTTTTCAAGACCAATCATACTCACCGCCTTTAATCCTATCATCTCAGTGATATTCACAGGTCACAAAGAGCTTTGTGAAAATCTTTGACAGTCAATAATTCTTTTAAGTGGACTAGCAAGACTGAATTACTGCTGAACGGATTTCCCTAGTTGGTAACCTCATTTATTTCTAGTAAAATCAGTATTTCAAAAAATAACTTTAAAAATGAATGTTTACTTAAAGTTAACTCACTATAAACTTAACCATGAACACACCAAAGAAGATTTTTTTCTAGCTCAACAACTGGAATGATGATCCTGGGACCCTAAGAAAGCCTTGAGAGAAGGGTTTTGTGATCACGTTTTTGTTCTATATGATACATCATGTACTCTAAGAATTTTTAAGGTTCTGCCAGACATTTGTGCCTACGAGACTGGAAAGGATTCTCATTTTTGCTGTGCTATTTTAGAAAAATAAACGGTTTTCCTTGAATTGTTTGCTTTCTTACATTCCATTCCCTGATTCATTAAAATCCTATGAAGGCCAGAGTTGTTGACAAGACTGAGACAAATGGCTTGACTGTTAACCAGATTGGGGCTTTGCAAGGACTTTATTAAAGCAGTCGATTTTTAGTCACTTTAACTGTTGAAGTTCTTTCACCTAGAAAAAACACAACTAAGAAACACATCTAGACTATCCAGGAGCATTATCTCAATAGAATCACCAAACTTTCCAGAAAGATGGGGTTCTTAAGAAGTTAGCAGAATAAAATTTCCTAGAATCCTAGGTTTTATTAACAACCCCATCTTCCTCCAGATCCTCAAGATCTAGATTTTGCTCTTTAATGAAGGAGCAGTAGAGTGGTTAAGAGCAGGGTGTTAGGAGTCACCGAGGCCTGCTGGGCTTGAGTGCTGGCTCTGCCACTTTCCAGCTGGTGAGCTAGGAAACTTATGAATCCTAAGTTGGTAAACTCATTGCTATTGAGTCGATGCTGATTCCTAGTGACCCTATCTCACTGCCATCGAGTTGGATCTGACTCATAGCAATCCCTCCTTGGGTTTCCAAGGCAGTATCACTACGGAAGTAGATTGCCCAAACTTTCGTCCAAGGAGTGGCTAGTGGGTTTGAACTGCCAGCCTTCTGGTTAGCAGTCAAATGCCTTAGGACAGAGTAGAACTGCCCCATAGGATTTCCAAGCCTGTAATGTTTATATAAGCAGACTGTCACATCTTTCTCCAATGGAGTGGCTGGTGGGCTCAAACTGCTGATCTTTTGTTAACAGTGAAGGGCTTAACCATTGTGCAACCAGGGCTACTTTCTAACCTGTAAAAGGCGCATACTAATAGTATCCACCTCATAGGGTTGTTGCTAGGATTAAATGAAATAATTCTATGGGGCTTAACAAGTGCCTGGCACACACTAAGTCCCCAGTCAATGTTAGCTATGACAACTATTTTTATTATTGGTCTCAAAATATGTTCCTTTGGAACATTAGAATTCTACCACTGAAACAGAAAAATGCTAATCTTCTCATCTGAACTAGAAAAATGTAAGTTGTAAGCCGATTAAAATTGAGTGGATAAATTATACTTTGTAGAATTCCAGACTTCAAGACTGAGATGCTCTGCCCCTTCATAACTGTGAGGACTGGGTTTCATCGAAGATGAGGATTTATATCCTACACAGCATTCACGTACCTTTTTAGACAGATTTTCCCCACTGCATAATCATTGCTGTTGTTTTTGTTGGGTGCCATCTTGGTTCTGACTCATAGCGACCCCATGTACAAGACAATGAAATGTTGCCTGGTCCGTCACCATCATCACAACCTCTGCTATGTTTAAGCCCATTGTTGCAGCTACTATGCCAATCCATCTCATTGAAGGTCTTCTTTTTTTTCACGGATCCTCTACTTTACCAAGGATGATGTGCTTCTCCAGGGGCTGGTCCTTCCTGATAGCCTGCACAAAGTACATGAGATGAAGTCTCTCTTCTAAGGAGCATTCTGGCTATTTTTCTTTTAAGAGAGATTGGTTCATTCTTCTGCAGACCATGGTATTCTCAAAGCATCTCTTGCTAACCATTATGACATAATCTAGGATTTTGTTATATAATGCTTTAGAAAAGCCAAAGATATTTTTTGGGTGGCTTCACATGTTTTTAACTCCCTATAGTTCATCTCACCTACTTTGGTCATGTTGTCAGAAGGGACTATTCCCTGGAGAAGGGTATCATGCTTGGTAAAGTGGAGGGTCGGCAAAAAGGGGGAAGACCCTCAACAAGATGGATTGACACAGTGGATGCAGTGATGGGCTCAAGTATAGCAGGGATTGTGAGGATGACACACAACTGGACAGTGTTTTGTTTTGTTGTACACAGGGTCGCTATGAGTTGGAGCTGACTCGATGGTGTCTAACAACAACGACGCAGTTCTTTTTGGGTAGGTGTTATGGACTGAGTTGTGTGCCCTCAAAAGTTATGTAAGTCCTAACCCCTGTACCTGTGAATGTGACCTGGTTTGGATACAGGGTCTATCTTTGAAGATGTGAATCTTTATTAGATGCCAACTGTAATCACTCAGTTAAAAACAAATAAAGGATGCCTACTTAAACCTTGGTTCCCAACACCAAAATAGTTGCACAGTTCACATCTGGTTTGGCACAGAATAGGGTGGGTCCTAATCCATTCTGAGTGGTGTCTTACAGGGAGAACAGGTCACACAGGGGGAAGATGGCATCTACAAGCCAAAGGTGAGATGCCTGGGATTAGCAGAAACTAGAAGAGACAATGAAGGCTCTTTCCCCAGAGTGGTCAGAGAAAACACAGTCCTATGGGTATCCTGAATTAGAGTTTCTGGCCCTCAAAACTGTAAGACAATACATTTTTGTTCTTCAAAGCCACCCACTGTGTGGTATTGGTTATAGTAGCTCTAGGCAATTAAGATAGTTGTTGTTGTTGTTAGGTGCCGTTGAGTCATTTCCGACACATAGCGACCCCATGCACAGCAGAACGAAACACTGCCCGATCCCGCGCCAGCTCCATGATCCCTGCTATACTTGAGCCCATCATCGCAGCCACTGTGTCAATCCATCCCGTTGAAGGCCTCCCCTTCTTTCATCAACCCTCCACCCTACCAAGCATGACATTCTTCTCCAAGGAATGGTCCCTTCTGACAACATGACCAAAATAGGTGAGAGGAAGTCTGGCCATCCTCGCTTCCAAGGAGCATTTGGGGTGCACTTCCTCCAGGACAGATCTGTTAGTTCTGTCTGTTAAGACAGTAGGGCTATCGATTTTCCATCCATTTATCTTCCACTGTACTCTACCTGTGCTGGGCAAATAGTAACCTTTCATAAAAAAAAAAAAAAAAGCAGAAAACTAATGACTGACTGAAGCATTTGAAACCCTTAAAAAAGAAAGGGAGGGAGCAAGGGAAAAAGGAAGGTTGGTTTTGGAAGCGCCCTTACCTCACCTCATCACTATACTAGCATGTTACTGCTGAGTTCAGGAGTTGTACCATCCAGTCCTTCATCCAGTTCCCTGGGTTATGTAATTTGGCCCCAAACAACTCAGATTTGCTTTCTTGTGGAATGGCATATTATTTAACTAAACGCTGAAACACAAAGAGGATCCATTTGCGATTGTGGATCAAAACACTCAACAAAGCCCATGAATTGGTGTTAGACAAATCAAGTCCATTCTTAGGTCCTTCTCTTTTTGGCACTTGTTTTTCCAGAATACCCATCACTAATTGGTGGAAGCTACAAAGGGTACAGAGAGGCCACCTGACTTTTTTCTGGGACATTTCTGGCTGCTGAGGCCCCCACAGGGCTGACCAGCATGTAGCTAAAGGTTGTTTGGACATTCTCTCCTTTGAATACAGGTGTTTCCCGTGAATAGGGTTGTGCAAGAGCCCTGGCTCACTGTGAAACAAAGAATTCACTGATGATTAAAGAAGAAGTTTCCTGGCTACGGGGCCCTGGTTCATGAAATCCATATTTCATTATGGTGATTTCTGGCCTACGTCAGGCTGTGGTTCTCATCCGCCCCTTGCCCTCATCATGTTTTCCTGCTCCGTGTCTCCAGGCTGCAGCCATCTGATGTTTCCAATGTTTAGGCTGTTGACGCTTCTCTCCCTGCTGCCACTCAAGCCTGGCTGAGCTACCTGCCTAGCTGTTGGCTTAGCTCTAGCCCATTGACTACACTTGGCCCATAGGCCTTGACACTCAAAGTAGAAAAGAATTAAGAAAAGACAGACAAAAGTCAGCCATACCATAATATTGTTACTAGCTGCTGTTGAGTTGGCTCCAACTCATGGTGGCCCATGTGCGACAGAGTGAAACACTGCATGGTCCTGCACCATCTTCAAGATCATTGGTATAACTAAGTCCGCTGTTGCAGCTCTTGTGAATTTTGACTGCCTTCCAACTGAGAAGGCTCATTTTCCACCATCATATTGGATGGTATCTGTTGTGATCCATAGGGTTTTCATTGGCTAATTTTTGCAAGTAGACCCTCAGGCCTTTCTTCCCTGTCTTGTTGAGGAAGGTTGAAATGGAAGGCTGAAGGGACCCCTTACTGAAAACTACAAAACCTTCACAAGCTGACAGGCATGATTAAAGTAGACTTTAATCTTAGTGACTAACTCACTGTTTTTCCCTCCTTTGTCATTTTCTTCCAAGAAAATAGTATAGCAAGCCTTTTTTTTTTTTTCCCCCCACAGGCACTGAGTTCTTTAGATTGCTATTTCCAATTATGTACTCTTTTAAGCACAACCCTCTCCCATGACTAGTTTCAGCTGAGAACCGTAGCCTACAACAAGACGATCCTGAGAAAGGAAACACTGAGCCTTGGAGCAACCAAGATAAAGGAGAAATGGAGAGATCCCTGGTGGTCCAAGAAGACTGAGGGTGCCCACTCCCATACTCTCCCTCCTTGTAGAGTTAATCTCTCTAGGCAGATGTGAGAAACCTGAAGGACACTTCTCCTGACAGGACTTTCTTTCTATCACTGACCAGAAGAAGAGCAGAGAGGTTGCCAAGCAACAACAACTCATCCCAGCAACAAGAAGGAAACATTATCAGCATTCCTCAAACCCTGCTATCCCCTCAGCCCAATTCCCTTTAAAAACCCTAACAATTCCCCAGCTCGGGGAGACAGACACTTGAGAGAAACGATTCTCACTGTCTCCTTGGGTATTGGTACTCAATCAACCTTTCGCTTTCTCTCTCCAACCTGTGATCATTAGCTCCTCATGACAGGGGGTAAAGATCTTGTTTTCCTATAATACTGTTAGTTTAGAACTCTACTGAAACTTGTCCGCCATGGGTAACCCTGCAATATCTGAAATATCAGTGGCATAGTTTTCAGAATCATAGCAACAGGCAAGTCACAACAGTATGACAAAGTGACAGGCCACATTCCAAGTCAAATGGGAGAAAAAGTATACAAATTCCCCTTAATCTTCCACCCCCCACACATTCAGGTCCTCACCACCATTCATCTGTCAGTTTGTCAATCCTTGGTGGTTTCCATGCTGTTGTGATGCTGGAAGCTATGCCACTAAAATTTAAAATTCTAGCAGGGTCTCCTATGATGGACAGGTTTCTGTGCAGTAAGACAGAATAGGAAGAAGGAACTGGGGAGCCTCTTCTGAAAACAGATTGACCAGTGAAAACTTTCCAAATAGCAGCAGCACACTCCCTGATATGATACTGGAAGATGAACCCCTCAGGTTGGAAGGCACTCAAAATATGACTGAAGAAGAGCTGCCTCCTCAGAGTAGAGGCAACCTCAATGACATGGATGGAATAAAGCTTTCTGCATCTTCACATGCTGATGTGGCACAACTCAGAATAAGAAACAGCTGCAAGCACACATTAATTAGAATGTACAAAGTAAGAATCTAGGAAATTTGGAAGTTGTCAAAAAATGGAACACTTGAAGATCAATATCCCAGGCATTAGTGAGCTGAAATGGACTAGTATCAGCCATTTAGAATTGGACAATAATATGGTTTACTATGTTGGGAATGACAAATTGAAGAGGAATGGCATCATACTCATTGTCAAAAAGAACATTTCAAGATTTTTCCTGAAGTACAAGGCTGCCAGTGACAGGATAATATCCACATGCATATAAGGAAGAGTAATTAATAAGACTGTTATTGAAATTTATACACCAAACATAGAAGCCAAAGATGAAGAAATTGAAGGTTTTTACCAATTTCTGCAACCTGAAATTGAGCAAATTTGAAGTCAAGATGTGTTGGTAATTATTGGTGTTTGGAATGCAAAAGTTGGAAAGAAAGATTGGAAAGAAAAAAGAAGCCCCATAGTTGGAAAATATGGCTTTGGTTATAGAAACGACACAGAGATTGCATGATAGAATTTTGCAAGACCAGCGACCTATTCATCGGCAATACCTTTTTTCAACAACATAAATGGCGATTATATACGTGGACCTTCCTGGATGGAATACACAGGAATGAAAGCAACTATATCCGTGGAAAGAGATGATGGAGAAGCTCAATCTCATCAGTCAGAACAAGGCCAACAGCCCACTGGTAAAGTAGAGGCTCAGTAAAAAGGACACCCTCAATGAGATCAACTGATGTAATGACTGCAACCATGAGCACAAAGCTAGCGATGATTTAAGGACAGTGCAGGACCAGGAGGTACTTCCTTTGTGCATGGGGCTGCTGTGAGGCCTAACCAACCTGACAGCACCTAACAACAGCAAAAACCAGATCCTCCACATTTCTGCATGATTAATCGGGCTTTTTTTTAAATAAAAATTCAGAATCAACTTATACTAACCAGGAATGTAATGAAAGAGCTCCGGTGGTGCAGTGGTTAAGGCATTTGGCTGCTAACCAGCTGCTCCACAGAAGAAAGATGAGTCAGTCTGCTGTAAAGATTTACAGCTTTGGCAACCCAGTGGGGGTCACTATGAAAAGCAATCAACTCGATGGCAGTGAATTTGTTTTTTTGGGAGGGATGTAATAGTTCTAACCAGACCTGCTATCCAAGGAAAAGTCCATGGCTTTTAGTTTTGCCACTTAATGTTGAAGGCAAATTGGAAATAGACTTTGTTGAAAAATACCAACACAGCCGAAACTTCATTCCTGAATAATGCTGATGTTTCCGTCTCAGCAGGATCCTCATCAGTGAAAAGAAAAGTAAGCAGGTATTGTCATGCTAACCTTCCTTTAGAACTGTTCTGTGGAATGGGAGGGAGGGTGAGTGGAATCTGGAATGTCCACATGGACCAAACCTAATAAATCAATGACCTCAAGATATCATGGCATGAAGATTTTATTAGGTGCCATCTGTAATCACTCAATTACAAACGAATAAAGGATGCATAATTAAATCTCAGTCCCTGACATGAAATAGTTGCACAATCACATCTGGTTTGAGTAAAGCAAGATACTGATATTTAACCTTAATACTACCATGACTTGGGGGGAGGAGAGGGGGTCAGCTACTGCAGCGTGAGGTCTATTTCTGTTTTCAGATTAAGGACAGTTATGATGCCATGGAAATGATCTATGAGCTACTCTCATGTAATTAAATTCAGTTTGGTTAAGCTATCTTAAGTACTTGCCTGTGCCTAAAATGTCCAAGAATTCAGGTCATGGAAGCCAATTCTTGCCCTTATAGTACTTACACCATAGTTTATAAGTAAGGTGAAAATTACAAATCTAGTAAATACATAGAGTTATGTACAGAGTCATAGAATTTTAGTATTTCAGCATGAGAAACCCACAACATATTTCATGGTTTCTATAAATATTGAGAAAGAGCCATGTGTGTGGCATATGTGTGTGTGGTATATGTGTGTGTGTGTCATGTCGTACGTGTGGTACACATGTGTGGCATGTGTGTATGCAGTACATGAGTGTTTGGCACATGTACATGTGGTGTAGGTGTGTATGCAGTGTATGTGTGTGTGTGGCACGTGTGTGTGTGGCACATATGTGTGGTATATTGTGTGTGTATGGGGTATGTGTGTATTGCATAAATGTGCGTGTATATCATAGGTAGGTTTTTTATATCTAACCCTTTCATTACTATTTTTATTGTGGTTTGGTGAAAGTTTATAGAGCAAATTAGTTTCCCATTCAACAATTCACACAGACTTTGCTCTGAGACATTGATTGCAATCCCTTCAATGTGACAGCACTCTTCTCACTTCCTCCCAGTGTTTCCCATTTCTATTTATCCTTCTTTCCTGCCCCTTCTTGCCTTCTGAGCTTTCTTTTTGGGCAAATGCTGCCCTTTTGGTCTCTATGGTTGACTGTACTGAGGACCATGTTCCTCATGAGTGTTACTGTTCACTTTACAGACCTGTCCGTTGTTTGGCTCCATCAGGTAGATTTTTTAAAGGACCAGTGACTAGAATTAGGCAAGCAAATTGATGAAACTTAAGGAGAGGTGCTGATAAGTGATTGGAGTTTTTGGGCAGAGTGACAGATGGTGAAGAGACAGGCATTTGATTCTAACTGTACAACTCTGTTCTGCCCCCTAGAGAATGATGTTCTTTATTGGCCCTCTCAGCCACCGTTGCTGTGTATGCAGCCGTATCTGTGGAACAAAGAGGGGATGACAGTCCTGTGTGTTCCTAGACTGGCCAGAGCAGTGCAGGGGGTATTCCTTCTGCCTGCCTCTTGCACATGTAATTTTTATCCAACCACACAATTCTTTTCCTAAAATTAATAACCTTTCCTTAAATTAAAAATTATACATGCTTGTTATAAACACCAAACCAAACTCATTGCTGTTGAGTCAATTCCAGCTCAGAGTGACCCTACAGGACACAATAGAACTTCCTCAGAGTGTTTTCAAGGCTGTCATCTTTACAGAAGCAGATTGCCACGTCTTTTTTCTGTGGGATGGCTGATGGGGTTGACCCACTGACCTGTCAGCAGCCGAGCACTTAACACTGTGCCACCAGGGCGCCTTTATTATATAATATTTGGGAAATAAAGGAAAATCACAAGCAGTCCTGCCACCCAGCAATGCGACTAATGACCACGTACATTTCCGAGGTATTTCAGTTCACTCCTTTTCCTGGGCATGCATGTTTCCTCTGATAAAATCTGCGTTATCTATTGCCATCCTTTTATCTTCTACCTCAGGTCACACCATGACTTGACTAATTAACTATGTCATTTTTGAAAGTATGATTTTAACAGTAGTGTGATATTTTCTCAAATGGATGGGTCAGAATTTATTTAACCATTTCTCTATTTTTAGATAGTTCAGTTCATTTTTACTTTGCAGTTGTAAACTATACTGTGAAGAACATCCTTATAATGGTTTTTATGCACCTACTTGTATGATTTTTTTTCCCCCAGAATTATAACAACTGGATCAAAGTGTAGGGACATTTTTTCTTCATAAGGAAATTATTAAGGAATAACTTACACTTAAGAACATACCTATTTAAAGGGAATAATTCAATGAGTTTTGACAGCTGTATGTACCATGAAACCACTGCCACAATTGAGATAAAGAATATTTCCATTGGCTCCCAGCTGTAGACATTTTGAAGGCTCTTATATTTTAGGAGCCCTGATGGCCCAATGGTTAAGTGCTCAACTGTGAATTGAAAGACCAGTGGTTTAAACCTACCCAGAGAATCCACAGGACAAAGACCTGGTGATTTGCTAAAGATTACAGACCAGGGAACCCTATGGGGCAATTCTACTCTAAAATCCATGGAAATCCATGGTACTGAACAATATGCATTTTCCACCTCTGCCCCTGATTGTACTAACTTACCTTCCCTCTAGCAGTTTCCTTGAGTGCCATTTCTCTGTACCTTCATCAAGGTCTCTCACACTGCTGAGTGCTTGCCCATTTCACAGACAATAATAATTTAATCAACAATAAATAGAAAATAAGGTCTCATTTTAGAGTGAATTTCCTAGATTATTAGTTTGACCTTTTTATATATTTATTGGCTGTTTGTATTTTTCCTTGATTTTTTTTCCTATTAGTGTTCTTATAGATTTATAAAAAGCTCTTTCTATGTTAAAGATATTAACCATTTAACTATCTAAATTTAAGAAAAAAAAAAAAAAAAACAACACTCCAAACCCATTGCCAGCCAGTCAATTCTGACTCATACTGAACCTATAAGACAGAGTAGAGCTGCCTCCACAAGGTTTCCCTGGCTGATTTGTATGGAAACAGACTGTCTTATCTTACTCCATGGAATAGCTGGTGGGTTCAAACTGCTGACCTTTTGGTTAGCAGCCGAAGCTACCATGGTTCTTTGCCAATTTAACTATGTTTTAATCATGTTGACATTAAGTTAAATATGATTTTCTTTTATTTCCTTAGTATATATATGGGTCTTATTACTTTTATACTTAGGAACTCCTTTTTACACACTATCCTCAGAAAAATAGTCATCCATATTTTTTTTTCTAGTTCTTTTACGTTGTTATTTAGTTTTTTAATTTAACTCTCGAAACCATCAGAAATTTATTAAAGTCCATGGTGTAAGGTGGGAATACATATTTTTTTTTCTTTGAAGATTAATCAACTATTTTAACATTTTTATTTACTCCTCTAATCTAACAGTGCCCTGGTGGGGCCATGGTTAGGCACTTAGCTGCCAATCAAAAGGTCAGTGGTTTGAACCCCCTAGGTGCTTCTCAGGATAAAAGTCCTGACTATCTGCTCCATGAAAGATTTCAGCCTAGGAAACCCTTCACAATGCTGTGGAGTTGGATCCGACTCATAGTGACCCCTCCCTGGGTTTCGAGGCGGTATCACTATGGAAGTAGATTGCCCAAACTTCCTTCTGAGAGTGTCTGGTGGGTTTTAATCGCCAGTCTTTTGGTTAGCAATCAAATACTTTAGACACTACACCACCAGAGCTCACAGGAAACCCTTAGCAGGGTCACTAAAAGTTGGAATTGACTCATGGCACACAACAACAACTAATAACCTGTAATGCTACCTTCATCATATAGCACGTAACTTTTTATACTCAGATGTGTTTCTGTTCCATTGACTTATCTGTCTGTCTGGGCCTTTACATCACTATTTTAAATACTGGAGCTTAAAAATCTTTTAGAATCTTAAAGGGCAATCTCTCATTTATTTATTTAAGTCACTGGCCATCTCATATGCTTATTTTTTCCAGATGGGCTCAAGAATCACTTTAAGTTAAAAATAAATGCTTTAAATTATATGTTACTTTGAGAAAAATGGCATTTTTACAATATTCCCTATTCTCATGTATAAACATGAGCTGTCCTCTGGGTTTGAGTTTCTGTGGTGGTGGTTGTTCTCTAAGTCAGGTTTGGCCCGCACATTTCAGGTAGAAATTTTGGAGGTGTACCATTGTTGTTGAAAAATCCTGAGCTTATTTAAAGTATCTGACACACAAATTGGCCAATTGGTGGGAGAGCACAAAAGATCTTATTTTAGAAAGCCGGGAGACCTTTTAAAATTGGAACCCACCCATTGCATTGAGTTGATTCCAACTCATAGTGACCCTATAACTGCCCCACACAGTTTCCAAGGCTGTAAATCTTTATGGAAGCAGACTACATCATCTTTCTCAAATGCGCCATAAATTATTATGAAAATGTTTCCCTGAATTGACTAATGACTTTTAGTGTTAAAATTCCAAGTTCTAGTACATTAAAAAAAATTATGGGCTATGATCACAGCATCATTCTGAATATATTTCTTAACTTTTCTTAAAAATTTCAAAGTTATTTGGCATTCCAAAAAACTTCTTACTGTTGAGTTCATTCCAACTCATAGCAACCCTATGGGAACTCTGGTAGTGTAGTGCCTAAGGCACTTGACTGCTAACCAGAAGGCTGGCACTTCAAACCCACCAGCCACTCCTTGGAATGAAGGTTGGGCAATGTACCTCTGTAGTGATACTGCCTCGGAAACCCAAGGAGAGGTTGCTATGAGTCGGGTCTGACTGGATGGCACATAACAACAACAACAACATAGCAACCCTTAGGACAGAGTAGCACTGCCCGATAGGGTTTCTAAGGCTTTAAGTCTTCATGGAAGCAGACTGTCACATCTTTCTCCCATGGAGCAGCAGGTGAGTTTGAATCACCGAACTTTCAGTTAGCAGCTGAGCACATAACCACTGCACCATCAGCAACTACTAATAAAATATGCCTATGTACTTGGCATCATTTTTTTCCTCCCCACTCCAATTCAGTATGTGGAAACAAAGTCTGGCTTCAATTTGCCTCTGAGATGGGGTGTGTATGTGTTTTTCACTCTGAGTTTTTATTAAAAATAAACTAGAAGAGCAAGTGGGAATGTACCGCAGGATGTGGTCAGTCAAGTTCATGTGTCTTCTGAGACCTCAACATTTACATTAGAAAACAACTCTAACTATTGACTTCAAAGGTGATTTTAAAATAATTCGTAAGGAAAATAATTCCTTCTTAACTCCAAACAGAGACATTTCCAAGGAGTCAAGGCTGCCCAGACCAAACCGTTGCCATTGGGTAGATTCTGACTCAAGATAACCCAATGTGTTTCTGAGTAGCACTGCTCTACAGGGTTTTCAATGGCTGTGATCTTTCAGAGGCACCTGTGGCAGGATTCGAGCCACCATCCTATCAATTAAGAGCCAAGTGCGTAACTATCTGCAGCATCCAAGGACTCTGCTGCCCAGACCATTAGGCAGTAAATGGGCAATTCCACTAATACCGGAAAAGCTGAAGCACAGATTGCATGCCACACCCCACTGAGAGATCATGGAACTCAGCCTAGCACTCTGGCAAACAGACTTGGGAACAACTGTGTTGATCTCTTCTCTGAAACTCAAAGACTGGACAAGTTTGAGCAATCATGGAAACCCCTGCCCTATCAGCAATGGGAAATGAAGAATCAGGTGAGAGAATGATTGGAGAAGTGCCTTAGAAACAACGTTTGTGCATGAGTATACTATCTTCATCCTCAAAACATCTCTGTGAGCTATCACCCTCTTCTTACATATGAGGAAACTGCAGTTTAGAGAGGTTAAGGAACTTGCCCGATTTGGGATTTAAACCCAAGTGTATTGGCTCCAATGCCCATGACTGTGATCTCTCTTCTATACTGATGTCACATTTAAGGAAAAGAGATGACAACTTCACTAAGAAGGCTTTAGTGAAAGAGCAGCTTTTAGCTTCCTAATAGATTGTCATGGGTATAGTGATGTGAACCAGACTCCCAGAGGCCTGGCTAACCCCATGGATTGCTTGAGGGCAGTAGTGGACTAGCTCTGGGATGGATCTTCACACTAATCGTTTTGGACTTGCATATTCTCAATGGAAGGAAGCCTCTGAGACTCCTTGTTAAACTTCCAGGACTGGACTGAAATAAATCTTGCTTACCAGTAGACATTTCCAGGAAATAAAGCTCTGGGTTCCATGAATGAAGTTGGGATGATGCATGCCAGTGACATGTCAACTCTAAGTGGGTTAGAGCTGTGCATGGATTTAAGAGGAAAATTACTTTCCAATTCTCTATTGGATATTCCTTCACTGGGGTCTGTAGGAAATAATAGCTGTTGACAGACATATGTCTGGTACCCAGCAGCCTGGCCTCTGTGGTCTTCCTGGTGAACCGGAACCATTTCCATAACGCCCCCAAGCGGACTTTCTAGAAGATGGTTATTTTTAAGTATAATTAAAGAGGAGTTCAACTTCCTTCCTAAGGTGACTGGCAAAATGTCAGAGCTATAAGTTAACTGCTGGTTGTTGTTGTTGTTGTTATATGCCGTGGAGTCGGACCCGACTCATAGCGACCCCTCCTTGGATTTCCGAGGCAGTATCACTACGGAAGTAGCTTGCCCCATCTTCCTTCCGAGGAGTGGCTGGTGGGTTTGAACTGCCAGCTACTTTAAATAAATAATACATGAATCCCATAAAGGTGATTAAACAGAAGTAGAAGGGGCTGTTTTGCTCCAAAAGACCCCACTATTTTCTCTGAGCATTTGTTAGATTTGATTTAACCCCAGGGGAGAGGCGTTCATGTGTGACATGACAGTAGTGCATTGGAATCATCTGTGGCTCCTGGGCCTGGCATCTCCTGGGGTACACAGGAGAGTCGGCCTGTGAGCCACTAACCCTGGTAATGCTTCTGTGCTCTGAGAAACACTTCCTGGTGAGTAAGTGCCGCCCTTCTCCTTCTTTGTCCTTCCTATGCTTCACAGAGCCGGGTGCACGGTAGGTGCTCAGAAACATGTTTGCTAAACTGCACTGAATTTGTGAATCCAACAGATCCTTCCCCTCCGCTCTCTGGAGCACTGCATCTTTAGTAAAAATGAAACTTCCTAAAACATGAAGGGAAACTTATGGAAAAATAAAGAACATATGATCACCCCTCAAAAAAAAATCAGTTTCATACCAAAAAAAAAAAAAAAGAGATGAACTTCAAATACACAGGTTTCTGGATAGCTAATGATATCATTTAACAGCCAGGAGAGCCTGTTCACATACCCACACTCTAAAGACCTCTTCTCGTCCTGGGGCTCAACTTCAGAATCCCTAAATTTCTCTGAGTCTCAAAACAGTACTAGATTATAAAAATGAGCATGACACCCTTCATAAAAATGATACTTTTCAACAGACAGCATTGGGCACCCTGCTGATCACACATTGATTATTTCAGCAATGTGTGTGCACACCAGGGCATAAAATTCTTTTCAGTTTTGTAAGACAAACAAAACACTGTGCCTAATATTGGCATATTGGTCTTTTTCTTTTGGGTGGACCCCTTTTTGCAAGAGTTTCTGGCCCCCAATTAATCAGATATCCAAAGCACGTGTTATTGGAAATGGTCTTGGCTATTTGTGCCCAAAACACTTGTTTAGTGAGCACACTGTTTAACAGACTTGAAAACGACTTGGATCTTTTTAAAGGAACTCTCCAGATGTGTTCCCGCCTTTCAGCAGGGCTCAGCATTCTTGTCTCTGGTGGTATTAAGCTGGAGCCACAGGCATGTAGCAGACGCCATCTCACCAAGAAATCCCATGGCTAAAAGAGACATAGATGTCACCCGCCGTTTTTAATTTTAAGCTGGACCTATAGAAGTGGATATCTAAATGACACTCCCATCCACCCTTAACAACTTCAGAAAGCAAATTGTAGAAACAGAAGCTATAGATGGGTAAACCTTCAGGACACACTAAGTTGTTTAGGTCGTCCTTCAGACACCATGTTCCTCACTGGTACTAAGAAAAAAGGGAGTGAAGGAAAAAGAAAAAGGGAAAATACAACCACAATACTATACTTGAGGCCACAAATAAGCTACTGTATGTCAACAGAAGTCAGATACTGACAGATGAATTTTTTTTTTTTTAATGGAAGACATTGACATTTTAAAGGAATATGGTAATATATCCTGAGGATTAAGGACAAGTAGAACTTTCAGCTGAACAGAGAGGACTGTTTAGCAGAACCCTCATGAAATTGATTTAAATTTTACGAGGACTTAAGTTACAGTTTTTGACTCTGGACCATTAAAACCAATTATTCAGCCAAAAATGTATTTAGGATTTAACATTTTCTTTTGGACAAACATCTTAAAAGTGACGTACCCTAGTCACTTAAAGGCTCTGAAACTATTTTAACAATATGATGGGGCCCACGTTCAACCAAAGCAAAGTTAATAATAATATGGTCTAAGATCAAGACTAATAACACATGTGGTCTGGTATCTACTTATAGACACTCTGGGAGTTGTGTGGTCTTTCTTGATAGCCATTGGGGCTGATTCAGGGTTGGTAAAAGTAAGCTAATCTTCCATGGTTGATGCCAGGAACCAACTCACATGCCCTATTATACTTAGGCAAACAATATCCTATGTTATAATGTGGAAATCTAGAAGTGTGGTAGTGCCAAAAGGCCCCCTGAGCAAACACAAGACTTCATCACCATTTGGAGCGTCAGCACTAAATCATGGCTCTGAAGAAAATGGCCAACTCAGTCTGTCCACCCACTTCTGATTGACAGCTGCTCATCACTTGTAATTGTTCTCCGTCAGATCCCACCTGTTCCTGTCAAGGTTCACACTCAGGGAGTTTAATTTTCTGTGGTTGGGCGTAGAGTCCAGGTTGATGGGCATGTTGTCAGGCCAGGCTTCCCCCCAGAAAGCAGCACTTGGAGAGGGAGGGCAAGCCAGGGAATGTGGGAGGCCTACATAGTCAGCCTTACATACAGACTGGGATTATTACTGTTTGGGCATACAGACTGGGATTATTACTGTTTGGGGGCGTTGCGCAAATCCAAAAATACTTGGCTCCCTCTAAACACAGAAGGTGTACTATATATATATATATATATATATTTTTTTTTTTCCTTATAAATTAGATGGGGATGGTGCAGTTTAAAGATCCCCTGAAAACCATGTGGGGGCTTTCAGGTGAAGAACTTTTGGTGTAGGCAGGAGAGGTCATTATCTAAATAGTGTGGCGGGTGGGGAAGAGAAATGGTGCTATTGAAAATCCACTTGTTCTGATTACCTAGTGCCACTCTGACAAGAATATACCACAAATGGGATGGCCTTAACAAGCAGGAGTTTAGTCTTCCAATTTGGAGGCTTTAAGTCCAAGTTCAAAATGCCAGGCGCTAGGGGCTGGTAGCATAGTGGCTAAGGAACTTGACTGCTAACCACAAGGCTGGCGGTTCAATCCCATCAGCCACTCCTCGGAAGGAAGATGGGGCAATATACTTCCATAGTGATTGCCTTGGAAACCCAAGGAGGGGTTGCTATGAGTTGGGTCCAACTCGATGTCACATAACAACAACAATAACAACAGGGGCTGGGTGAAAGCCCCTCCACCTTGGGGTCTAGCTCTGCCTCCTGCTCCTGGCCCACTGGAGCTAGAGGCATTTCTTCACTCAGACAGCTACTGGCTGCTGAGGCTGAGAAGCCCTAAGGTTGACAAGTAAAAAGGCACAGTCCTGATGTTACCAAACCACATGGCAGGCCATTAATTCAAATCCATTGTAAGTCCCAAGGTCAGCAGAGCATAGCAGGCAGCTGAGCAATGACACGGCTACATGCAGGGTCCAAGTGTGCCATAGGCTAGAGACCATTCCCAAGGCTTCTCCTTATATGCAGGAAGCAGACCACATCCCAAAGGCAGCTACTCAGCTGCTTGTGGTATTTCCCACCATGAAGTTGACTGCCAGTCTCATCATGGGGAATACCTACCACCAGCTGCCCAGCCACT
>NW_006921688.1:3865714-3868293 GCF_000298275.1 Orycteropus afer afer | reverse complement strand
TGAAAAATCAGCCATGGAAAACCCTGTGGAGCACAGTTCTACTCTGACACAATGAGGTTGCCATGAGTCTGAGTCAACATGATGGCAACTGGTTAGAACATCCTAGTCTGTCAGCTGAGAAAATGCACTCCGATCGTGAAAAGGGAATTTGGTAAGAAGAGCTCTTGGGAATCCCTGCAAGGATGGCTTGGTGCCTTTAAAAAGCTGTGCCCTGGAGTTAAGCATGCCACCACTCAAAGCAATGGCAACTCTGCCCAATGGAGATGTGAGTCAGGGAATGGACTGAAGAGAAGGCCTTCATTGCCTGCACTCCACAACATTTTACTTTTAAGTCACTTATCTGTTAGCATCTGGAGATAAAATACAAATAAAAATCAGTTCAAAATACTGGAAACATGAACACTAAATTCAAATTCAAATTAAATTCTATCATGAAATTCTATGATGAACTACTGAAATACAACTAGCTTAACCCCCACCACCACCACCACCAAACTAGCTTCAATACTCTACTTTAAAAGCTATGTAACTTTGCTATACTCAAGGTGTGAGTTATTTGAACTGAGGAACCCCAGGGCTACGTAAAAAAGAAGAAAAGTGGCGAGATATTTTTCATGTCCTCACTAGCCCTCAGATGTGGGGATTGGAGAAAAAAGGACATCTGATTACCCTGGTGGGCATTTCCGGGTATTTGTTCCAGAAATACCAAAGCTCTGTGAGTAACTGTGATCGATATGATGCTCTCAGAACTTGAGAGCCAGGCAGGTGAACCAGAAAGAGGAGGAGGATGGGAGAAGGAGAGCCAGTCACGGCATCTGATGAAGTGTTCCCTGGCAGGTGCTGCGGGCACCAAAAAGGTATCTGCCGTGGTAAGTCTTCAAGAAACTTCTTTGAGTCAACTGCCAAAAATGATGCTTCTTCCAGTCTATGCACTTGAGCAAAGACAGGAGCAACCCAGAGAGCAAGCTCTCCCCAGATGGCCACCATACCAGTTTCTTCTCCATTTCCTCAGTGCTCAATTGCTGCCCTTCCCTTTAGCCTCTTTTTCCACTCCTGGAGGGAAGAAAGATGCAATTTGTTCCCCCAGGGCCTCCAAGATGCTCTCGTAGAGGCACCCTTTGACCTCATGAATGGCTTGTTCAGGATGCTCCTCCTTGCTCTGAGATAGTCTTGTGGCATCCCCATAGGAGTCTGGGTGTCTTCTGTAATAACAAGAGTGCAGATGTAAGAAAGGCCAGCTTCCTTACATAAGCAAAGCCCATCCTTCCCAGGTTGACACTGGGAAGGAAATTTCCTAGTAGAGAGAGACAGGTGGGTCACTGATTGAACAAACACTTATATTGTACTTAATGATGGGCCAGGCAGCATGAACACTTTACAGATATTAGCCTATATAATACAAGTGAGGTTTGGCTCCATGGCCAAGTTTCTCCTTCTCCTCAGCACCTCTCTCCATCCACTGCTGGCACCTTTCTTCCCTCCAGGAGTGGAAAAAGAGGCTAAAGGGAAGGGCAGCAGCAGCCACCAAGCATGGTGGAAAGACCACAGGGTTTGGAGCCAGACAGGCTCTGCCTCTCATCAGCTTTGAGACTTTGGTATGAGTCTTCCACCATCTGGGTATGCTTTCTCCTCTGTGGAATGGGGATACTAATAGCCAACTTGCCAGTGTGAAGATTAGAAATACGCATATGGAGTACTGAGCACACGGGTGGGTACATAATATCTTGTGGCTATCATCCTCTCAGATACATCTTTATATATACATAGACAAGTCTAAGGAGCTCCTGTGGTACAGTGCCTAAGGCATCTGACTGCTAACCAAAAGGTTGGTGGTTCAAATCCACCAGCCACTCTGTGGAAGGAAGACTGGGCAATCTACTTACATACAGATCTACTGCCTCAGAAACCCAATGAGGGGTCGCTGAGTTGGAATTGACTCGATGACAGTGGGTTTGGTTTTTTGGTTTAGACAAGTCTAAAGAAGAGAATAAAAGCTACCTGTAATCTACAGCCAAAATTAACAATTGCTATTTCTTCTAGTGGTGTTGTTTTCTTCCTGTTTATTTTCATAGGCATACTTTGTGTGTGTGTGTGTGTGTGTGTGTTTGTACTATAAGGTCACAAGAATACACTTTTTTTAAAAAATACATTTTATTGAAATATAATTTATGTACAGTGAAATACACAAAACTAAAGTGACATGGGTCAATGTATTTTTTTTCAGTGTTCCCTCCTCTTCCCTCCCACCCCTGACAACCAACAAAGAAAGTTTCCTTCCATATATAAACCTTTCCTTGACCCTCCACAACAATGAACTAATACTATATTTGTCCTTCTGTGATTGCCTTATTTCACTCAGCATAATGTCCTCCAAATTCATCCATGTTATGTGGTGTTTTGCTGACTCTACACTATTCTTTAGTGTTGCATAGTATTCCACTGTGTGTATGTACTATAGTTTGGTCACCCATTCTTCTGTTCATGGGCACATAGGTTGTTTCCATCTTTTTGCTATTGTAGATAGTGCTGTGATGAACATGGGTGTGCATATATCTGTTCCTGTCCCAGCTCTCACTTCT
>NW_006921688.1:3861121-3863841 GCF_000298275.1 Orycteropus afer afer | reverse complement strand
ATCATTTCTAATTTTTCATTTCTTTTGTCTTTTTGTTCTCTTATTGTCTTTCAAAATTGTTCTAGGGTCTTCTCTGTGTTTTCCTCAATTTTGTCAGTGTTTTCCTTGATCTGTCTCTCAATTCATTGAAGATGCCTAAATATAATTCTTTTGAATTCCTTACCAGAGAGTTCCAATGCTGCATCTTCCTCAGGGATGTATTTTGGGTCTGTATCCTGGTCCCTTGTTTCTCCTGCCTTATCTTGCTTCTTTGTGTAGACTGTGATGCTCTGTTGTCTCCAAGGCATTATGATGTTTTTGTGTTTATATTTAATTGGCGATTGTATGTTGGAGTGACTTGCCCACGATTTTTGTTTTCTTTGTATGTTATCTACGTAAGCAAGGTACTGTGCTGTGCTCTTCTGTTCCCTAGCTGGAAGCACTTACACACTCACCACCTGTCTCCTTTCCCATTGTCTGCCTCCTATATGCCCCTGCCATCCTTGGCAAATGGGGGCGCTTCATAGGTCCTGTTTTCATTCAGGTTTTTCCACCAGTTGGTGCCTAATCCACTTCTTTCAAAGCTCAGGGCTCCAGGATTACCTTCTGTATCTCTGTCATGTGATTTCTCTTTTCTTTGTTGAAGAGGGTCTATGTAGCTTGTCTGTCTATTCCTTCATCTTCTGAATACACTTTTATGCTTGATTTTTCATTGTTTTTCTGAGTATTTCCCAATCTCCTTGATAGTTCTTTAAAATACAATTCCAATGGTCCTATAATATTTCATTGTATAATTGTAAAAGCACTTATTTAATTTTCCCCAAATGTTAGGCAATTTCTTTTTCCCAATTCCTTCTTCCAACACAGAGAGACAACCCAGTGTGCAGGACAGCACTCATCTTTGCAGCCAAAGGCTCTTTGTCCAAATCCAGGTATTGCTACTGGGTAGCTGCTTTGAACGTGGATGAGTCTTATCATGATGGAGTCTTCAGTCTTCCTGTAGAAATGGGAATGATGAAGATTTCTACCTAATAGACTCATGAAGAAGAAATGAACCAACATAAAAATGTAGTTGTGCTAACATAATGTGATTGCCACTTTTAAAGGCTTGAGGTCAAAAAGAAGCTGGCTTTTGGAAGGCAAGGTTTCAAGGTATCACATCTTATTGGGTTTGGGTTAGTTATGAGGTGGCATGAATTTGAATTTTGAAGTTAATAAGACAAAACAATATGGAAGAATCATGGCCTCACAACCAACATTAATTTCAATGGAGAGAAACTGAAGCCATTCCCCTTGTGAACAGGAACCAAACAAGGATGCCCTCTGTCTCCACTTCTATTCAACATTGCATTGGAAGTCCCAGCCAGGGCAATAAGGCAAGGAAGAGAAATCAAAGGCATTCAAATTGGTAAGGAAGAAGTAAAACTATCCCTATTTGCAGATGGTATGATTCTATATATAGAAAACCCAAGAGACTCAGCAAGAAAACTACTGGAACTTATTGAAAGATTTAGCACAGTGGCAGGATACAAGATCAACATACAAAAATCAGTTGGATTCCTCTATACCAGCAAAGAGGTCTCTGAAAAGGAAATAAGGACATCAATACCATCTATAATAACTACCAAAGAAATAAAATACTTGGGAATAAATCTTACCAGGAACACACAGACCCATACAAAGAAAACTACAAAATACTACTTCAAGAAACTATAAAAGAGCTATATAAATGGAAGAACATCCCGTACTCGTGGATAGGAAGACTGAACGTTGTGAAAATGTCAATATTACCCAAATCAATCTATACATTCAATGCAATACTGATCCAGATTCCACCAACATTCTTTAAAGACATGGAAAAACAAATCACTAATTTTATATGGAAAGAAAAGAGACCTTGGATAAGCAAAGCATGCTGAAGAAGAACACAGCAGGAGGTCTCATGCTCCCAGATCTCAAAATCCACTACACAGTCGTCACAGTTGTCAAAACAGCCTGGTACCATGCACACATAGACCAGTGGAACAGAATTGAGAACCCAGAAATTGATCCATTGACCTATGGTCAGCTGATCTTTGAGAAAGGGCCAAAATCCATTAAATGGGGAACAGATAGTCTCTTTCACAAATGGTACTGGCAAAACTGGATATCCATTTACAGAAAAATGAAATAAGATCCATACCTCACACCATACACAAGAACTAACTCCAGATGGATCAAAGACTTAAATGTGAAACCTGAAACTATGAAGATCATCAAAGAAAAAATAGGGACAAACCTAAAGGCCCTAATTTATGGCATAAATAGACTATCAAGCATAACCCAAGATGTACAAACAGCAAAAGATAAAATAGGTGATTGGGACCTTCTAAAAATTAAATTCTTACATGTATCAAAAGGGTAAAAAGAGAAACTACAGAATGGGAAAAAATATTCAGCAATGATATATCAGACAAAGGACTTATCTCTAAAATTTATAGAAAACTCCAATACTTCAACATCAAAAAGACAAACAACCCAATTGAAAAATGGGCAGAAGATATGAATATACACTACTCCAAAGAAGACAGTCAGGCATCCAACAAACACATGAAGATATGCTTTCGATCACTAGTCATTAGAGAGATGCAAATCAAAACAACCATGAAATAACATCTCAGCACTGATAGCAAAGTTTAACAAGAACAAAAATAACAAAGGCTGGAGAGGATGTGGAGGGATTGGAACTCTCATACACTGCT
>NW_006921688.1:3858516-3859886 GCF_000298275.1 Orycteropus afer afer | reverse complement strand
TGGGGCCCTATTGGAACTGGTTTCCACTCCCAACTCCTACCTCTGTTTGACAAAGGTAGTGTTAACTTGTTCCCAGCCTCCAGACTCATTCTGGGGGCATGCCTGGCTGGGAAAAATGAAGCCACCACCCACACCTGCACTTCCATGTTTGCTTTGGGTTCTCTTTCCCACTAACTTACTTTCCTTCCAGCCTGGGCTTTGAAAACAGTGTTCCAAGTGAACGCCGGAGCTCCCAGCAGCCCCGACACCACAGCTCATATGGAATGTATTTAGAGGGGAAAAAGCTCAAATGGAGTGGTTATATGATTTCGAACTGGCTTGGACATGGTGCGGCTGGAATTTCAGAGCTGGCTTTTGTTTGCATTCGTCACGAAACATTTGTTCTTCAAGCTGCCGCTACTGCTACCAGAGCAGCTGCTGCTGAGAAACCCTCTCAATGGCTCCTTTCTCTTCTGTACATTAGCTGATGACAGTGCTCACCGACCGAGGCCTCAACTCTCCTGCTCAGATGCCTTTGTCACTAGCCTTGCATACCACCATCCTTCTTTCAGTTAGTCCTGCTCGGTGGCTCGTGTGTTGTTATAATGCTGGAAGCCATACCACATGTTTCAAATACCAGCAGGGTCACCTGTGGTGGACAAGTTTCAGTGGAGCTTCCAGATGATGGCAAACTAGGAAGAAAGACTTGGCATCTACTCCTAGAAAATGAGCCAATGAAAACCTTAGGGATTCCCAACTGAATATTGTGTCATATAGTGCTGGAAGATGGTCTCCTAGTTGGAAGACACTCCAAACACAGAGTGGCCGTACCAATGGACTCAAGCAATGATTGTGAAAATAGCACAGGACTGGGCATTGCACCGCTGAACCTGGGGTCATCATGAGTTGGACCCTATTTGATGGCAACTAATACTAACAATCCTTGCATCGATTAGGGAAGACATTTACACAAAGTGACAAACAGCAGCATGTGAAATGGAGACACACTGTTTTCTAATAAGTTAGGTTGGAATGGTCTCCTTGAATGGTCTTGCCCTCTGCCTCTGATCATAAGAGTTTCTTTTAATCAGTTCTGATACTTTACACTCTCCCACAAAAGCAATCTTTAATATAGTCCTGACTTCTCTTCCAGGTAACTCTGAAAACACAGAAGCTTGGAACTTTACCATAGCACCATCAATCAGTAAGAAGCCAATCCTTGGAAGTGAGAATGGCCAGACTTCGTCTCACCTACTTTGGTCATGTGGTCCTAAGGGACCAGTCCCTGGAGAAGTATACCGTGCTTGGTATAGTCAAGGGTCAGAGAAAAAGGGAAAGCCCTCAATGAGACGGACTAACAGTAGCTGCAATGATGGCATAGCAATGATTGT
>NW_006921688.1:3856294-3857256 GCF_000298275.1 Orycteropus afer afer | reverse complement strand
GGCCTTTGGAAGGAACAAGTCCTGCTGACGCCCTGAATTCTGACTTCCACCCTCCAGAAACACTTCTGTTGTGTTAAGCCACCTGGTGTGTGCTACTTTGTTACAACAGTTCTTGGAAACTAATGCAGGGGGAGCCAGCTTACCCTGCCGAAGCCCCTGAGACACAGAGAAGTAGAGGCACCAGGTACCCTGATGGGAGCTGGGCATGAAGCTGGCAGTCTGTGTAGGAAGTAGTCGGGCCCCAAATTCCCTCACAGCTGCATGCAGCCAGGCACCGTACAATGGGTTTCCCCGATTCTTCAGTCCCAGGCAGGCAACCTGAGGGTTATTCTCCAGAGAATCTGGGCAGAGCCTCCAGACTGTAACAGAAGGGAGGAAAGGAGAGGCATTGGCTAAAACAAGAGCACTGAGCAAATTAGGCCTTGCCTGTGGACCTTCAGCTCTTGTCTCCACACCAGTAACCAGACGTATGCCACGCTTCCCTATTTCTGCCCCACCTTCCACCGGGAAGGCAAGTGTTTGAGAATTCTTCTGTGGGGAGACTGAACATGCTCCAGAGAAAACAGAACTATGATCACTAACAAACGCTTCTGCAACACACTTCTTTTGATGCTTATCATCCTAAAATGATGTCCACTAGTCATAAGCCGCACCCACTGCACAGCACATTCAGTGTTTTAGTGCGTCACCCTTAAATATAAAGGCAGACAAAGATCCCAAGAGGAAAGTCTCCAGAGTGAAAAAGAGAGGTCCAAACAGGAACCTGGAGGAAATAGAAATAATGTAAGGAATAGAAGATAGTATTTTTTTAATCTCTGTAATTGTCAGAGATTTAAAATGATGTTGCATACAAAGAAAAGAAAAAAAAAAGAGAAGAATTTTTGGAAAAGAGAAAATTCCATTGAAGGACAAAATGAGGAACTCTTTCAGGAGTACAAAAGTTGAAGAAATGGAAATTAAGA
>NW_006921688.1:3852305-3854238 GCF_000298275.1 Orycteropus afer afer | reverse complement strand
TCCAGGTTTTAGAACCATTTCAGCTCAGTGTAGTTTTCAGGAAAGTCCACAAACTGAAATCTGTGGTGACTAATTCCACTCCCCCCCCCCAGTAATACTGTTACTCAACCAAGTGTATTACTGTGAAGCTCAAGTTAAAACTACTCAAAGTAGAAGTGACTAAATCCTAACGTAGAAGAAATTTACCTCTAAACACAGAAGAATGCTGGTACCTCTGCCATATACTTAGATGTTATTTGCCAACGTTTCACTTGGGGAAATGAATCAGGAGGGAGAAAACTGTACCTCCCCAAGTCTGGCCCCTGCTGTAACTCAGACACAGAGGGGGGCCATTTGGGGTTCTCCAACAGGGCAAGGTTGGGACCCGGAAGAGATCTGTTTCCCAAGGTGCAGTGGGGGTGGGGGTGCAGGAAACTATTCCAGCTTCCAAGAATTCCTTGAAGGCAGACCATGAAGACTCAAGGACAGTGGTCTTCACAACCAGCTCCAGGCAGATGCAGGTTGGAGATGGCTGGTCACAGAAGGCAAGTCCATGCTGGTAGGCAAAGCAGGATCTAGGAGGTCAGGTAGGGCAGAGACTGGTGCCCAAAGATGTGTGGTGGGATCGCCCTGGAACAATGCCACACAAGGAGGGCTGACAGGTGCTCAAGGGTGCCTAGACCTCAAGGGTGGCTGGTCTAAGGTGGAAGCAGGGAAGAAAACAGGAGCAAGAAGCCAAGCATGACCCTAGGTGTGTTCTTGCACAGTGTTTGGAAGTGAGGAAGCCTTGGGTGGTAGCCCACTTTGGAAGAGGTAGGGAACTAGGGGGTGGGTGACATGTGGCCCTCTGGCAACTGTATCTTGGCCACAGGTTTTCTGAGAATGAAAATGTGACTCAGCTCCAGGATGTACCTCACAGAGAGTTGAGGTTGCCCGACATGTCTCCTGCCATGGACAGAACTCTCTGAAGAGCTGGGTAGCTGACTGAGCCTGTGGGGAACAGAGGCCCCAGTGCCCAGAGGCAAGGTAAGCAAGTGAGGGCTTCCGGGCTGGACCGTCCTTCCTGCCTTCCAGTACTTCTGCCCCTTTCACATCCGGATACTTCTGAACCTTCCTACCACCATGTCTATGCTTATTAAGATTTTTGCCTAAAATCTCTTCTCCCATGTCCATGTTGCAAACACCTATGCATTTATCAAGGCTTGGTACAAATGCCTCCTCTATGAAGGGCACCCCAATGATGTCTGTGAGGGCTTTCATGTAGACTCTGCTTTCTTTATCTGTTTATGGCCTTTCCCCAGGACTGGCATATTGTAGACTCAAACACTGGCTGGATGTGTTTGCTGATTTTTGGGGGCATTTTGAAATCATATCCCCTATTTAAGAATATTAGCTTCCAAAGAGATCTATTTTTGGAAATCATTATTAGAAAATCAATGCCTGCAAATTAAATCTTATTTTCTTATTAGTCTTAAAGAAAAAAAAAAAATTAAAGATGCTTTGTCCTGGAGGAGGGATGATTCCAACACAAGACAAGATTAATAAGCAAGTAAAAATACATTCAAAAATAATATTATTATTTATAATAATAGTTGAAGTGGGTTAAAATATATGTATTACAAGCCAGTTTAAACTTCTGTAAAATAAATAACACATGTAGAGGCTGAACCTTTGTGAGAAGGTGATGTTTCTGTGAGTTGGATAAAGCTATCAGCCTGTGGTTATAGAGTTCCCTTTTAAGAAAATGTTTATTAAACAACACTGGGTGTTCAGGAGTTAACTTAAAAGGGTATTTACATATGTGTTAGTTCCTGTTTACTGAATAGCTACACATTGAACACTTAGATGATTTCAGCTTAAAATTTCAGATGCTCTTTCCAAGGTAAAGGAGTACTATTTCCTCACGCTGCCTAATATGCATGTGGAAGATGGATAACGAAAAAGGAAAGCAAGT
>NW_006921688.1:3849138-3851095 GCF_000298275.1 Orycteropus afer afer | reverse complement strand
AATTAATGATCACATATTAAGAGTATCTTTATGAGGTCTGAGGTGTATGGTGTTTTGTGGTGTTTCTGGGGACAGAGGCCTGAGATTTGACTCTCGGTGCTGTCACTTAGGACTTGGTGACAGGAGGTAGGTGGTTCCACCTCTTTGGCCCTCAGCTTCCTTGTTTATAACATGAGAAAATGAGTACTTGTCCCTCCTAAACCTCAGAGGACTCATCTAAGAATCAAGTGAGATAATAGGAAAGTGCTTTATAAACTTTATAAACTGTAAATTGCTGTGCAAATAATTATCACTTAGAAGCGCTGTAACCCAGGTCTACTCTGTCAGAATTTGAGTACTGTATAGTAAGGTGGTGAGTTTGAACATGCATGCAGGGCCACAAACACATCAACACACAGACAGACATAATCCAGTGCCAGCATTATTAGAATCAGAGCCCAGGACATGGCTGGTAAAGAAATAAATAAAATAAATTTTATATCATGGAGATTACGATGATACTTGAACTAAGAGCAAAATGAGGCCCTATTCTCATACATTTTTTTAAGGCCAGGACCTGGAGAAGGCGGGCATGCAGCCTCAGGGCTGCTTGGTTTCAGGGCCGCCTTTGTTTAAGGCTGGGCCCCAGAGAAGTGGGTGCAGAGTGGTTAGGAACAACTAATGGAGATGAATTTGTCTGTCAGTTTGTTGTCCTGTGGTGGCTTATGTGTTGCTGTGAGGCTGGAGGCTATGCCACCATGTTGCAAAATGCCAGCAGGGTTACCCATGGTGGAGAGGTTTCAGCAGAGCTTCTGGGCTAAGAAAGACTTGGAAGAAGGAAGAGGCCATCCACTTCTCAAACAACAGTGAAAACCTTATGAGTAGCAGTGAAACACTGTCTGATATATTACTGGAAAACTTTATGAATAGCCCTGAAACACTGTCCAATATAGTGCCAGAAGATGAGCCCTTCAGACTGGAAGGCATTCAAAATATGACTGGGGAAGAGTTGTCTCCTCAGAGCAGAGATGACCTTAATGATATGGATGGAGTAAAGTTTTGAGGCCCTAAATTTGCAGATGTGGCATGACTCAAAATGAGTAGAAACAGATGCAAACATCCATTAATAATCAGAACATGGAATGTATGAAGTATGAATCTATGAAAGTTGGAAGTTGTCAAAAATGAAATGGAATGCATAAAGATCGATATCCTGCCTAGGGTTAGTGAGTTGAAATGCATTGGTTTTGGTCATTTTGAATCAGACAACCATATGATCTACTATGCCAGGACTAACAAAAAAAAAGAGGAATGGTGTGGCATTCATCATCACAAAGAATGTTTCAAGAGCTTTCCTGAAGTACAATGCTGTCAGTGATGGGATAATATCCATACACCTCCAAGTTAGACCAGTTAATCCTACTATTATTCAACTCTATGCACCAACCACCAAAGCCAAAGATGAGGAAATTGAAGATTTTTACCAACTTCTGCAGTCTGAAATTGACCAAACATGGAATCAAGATGTGTTGATTATCAATGGTGATTGGAATGCAAAAGTTGGAAACAAAGATGAGTTACCGGAAGTCAGAAAATATGGCCTTGGTGATAGAAATAACACTGGAGATTGCATGATAGAATTTTGCAAGGTCAATGACTTATGCTTTGCAAATACCTTTTTCCAACAACATAAATGGTGGCTATACACGTGGACTTCGCCAGACGGAGTACACAGGAATCAGATTGACTCCATCTCTGGCAAGAGGTGATGGAGAAGCTCAACATCTTCAGCTAAAACAAAACCTGTGGAACAGATCACCAACTGTTCATAACTGTTCATATGCAAGTTCAAGTTGAAGCTGAAGACAACTAAAATGAGTCTATGAGAGCCAAAATATGACCTTGATAATATACCTCCTGAATTTAGAGACCATCTAAAGAGCAGATTTGATGCACTGAACACCAATGCCTGAAAACC
>NW_006921688.1:3845911-3847018 GCF_000298275.1 Orycteropus afer afer | reverse complement strand
AAAAGCCAGAGTTAATGGTATATATTTTTAACTCACATAAGCTTATTTGATTACACCCTTTTCACCCCCCAACATACATACACACACACACACACACTCCCTCTAGTATAACGGTAGTTTGGACTACAGCAATCAATTATACTTGGAATCCTTTTCATATTCACGATCTCATTTTTAGGCCCCCAAATAGAATTAATTAACTGTGCATTTGTGTTCAAACATTATGCAAACCCTGCCGGTAGATGCAGACCCTGCTTTTTTTGGAGGGGGGGCGGGGAGAGAAGCAAACGCTCTTCCTGGAGAAAGTGAGGAGATACTGCCACCTGCTGGACAGAGCTTATAATTAATCAATTTAGCAGGCTGAAGCCTGTAGTTTGCATACAGAAAACACTTAAACTAACAGTTTTCCAAGAGCTGAATTTTAGGGTCCTTACTTAAAAAAAAAAAAACAAAAAAACTCCAGTATATCTTTGGGCATCCATCCTATATCTACTAAATAACGACATATAATAGTAAGAAAATTTCAATATTCTGTATAAGAGTAATTGGCCCAGTCACATCTCAACAGTGGATTTCATTTAAAGTTAAAATCTTACCTCCCTGATCTTTCTGGTAAGTGTTTAGGCATAAAAACAAATGATTAAGGAAGAATCAATGGCTTGGATTATGTATGTCTTTCAATCATTGAGCATGTGACTTTAGTCATATTTCCAGTTAACTTACTCCCTGTGATTGTTTCAGTAAGAGTATTCACCAGAATATAATGGTTTCCCTCATCAATTACAAATACTATTTCTTCAGTCATAAGTCAGCTTTTGAAGTAAGTTACAGTTCATCCTCCTTCCTTTCTTCTTCCCTTCCTCCTTCCTTCTTTTTCTTTCTTTCTGTCTTTCTTTTAAACCATAGACATTTCAAAGAGAGCCTGACATCCTAGTGGCCTGGAGCTACATCCCCTGTGACGTGGTGGGCGGGCTGATCACTGGTTATTGAACATCGGTCCTATGTTCATCACCGGGCTATGGGCTTTCCATGGATTCGACCTGGTAAGTCTCACAACCACCCAATGAAGTAGATAATATTTGTTCATCTTTTGTCGAGGGAGCACCT
>NW_006921688.1:3843249-3845121 GCF_000298275.1 Orycteropus afer afer | reverse complement strand
CAGGGCAGTGGGCTTGGTTTGGTGGTGCTGTGGTTAAGGCATTGGGCCGCTAATCAAAAGGTCAGCAATTCAAGCCCATCAGCTGCTCTGTGGGAGAAAGATGAGGCAATCTGCTTCCATAAAGATTTATAGAAACCCTATGGGGGCAGTTCTCCTCTGTCCTATAGGGCTGCTGAGTCCGAACTGACTTGATGACAGTGGGTTCTTTTTCTGAATCTCCTATGTATTTACTATTGTTTCTATGTAACTGTCCTTAAACTTGAATACTGCAAAAACTTGAACTCAGAGCCTACACTAACTGCACTTGAAATGGGAGTTATAATTATCATTCATGTACAGTAAAAGAAAAACAATATTTAAATTAGTATTCTATAATCATTGTTTATAAAAGTATTTAAGTCAAAGTAAATATTTTTTAAGCATCCAATTTATGAATGAATTTAAATCACTTGTTTGAATTTGTTGCACATTTTTTCTTTGTAATAGTTGGTGATAAATTCTCAGGCAGCCCAAAAAAGTCTAGTAAATTCCCTAATGTGGCTCCAATGTTTACACTTGTAATAGAAGCAAGTGGAAGGATATTAATATCAAGCTTATAATTAAATTTAAAATATGAATGAAAGGATTTAGTGATAGCACATGCGTTTTCCCCTCGCCAGGAAGGAAAAAGTAATGAGGTTAACATTAGCTTGCACAGTTCCACACCTGGACGCTAGGTGGTGCCATGGAGCTGGAACAGCTTGGTCATTTGCCAAGTCAAGGGTTTGTAAGCGGCATGTTCAAATAAATGTTCACATGTTCCCTGCTTTTAATTAATTTGCTTCTTTTTAGCCTTTACTATGATTTTAACTGCTAAATAAATATTGACTAAGAAAAATACCGATAGCTCATAGCATGTCGTCATGATAAGAAACACGCAAATCTTGGTCCTTCTTGCCACATTTTGGTGGATGACTTTGGATCAGTCTTAAGTTTTCTGGGCGGGTTTCAGTTTCTCATCTTTAAAAGGCGATAAGAAATGGACAGATGTAATGGAGATTAATAAATAAAAAATAAAACTGTGTATGTTAAAGCAGTGAGATTGCCCTTGACCAGGAAAGCCTGCTTGGCTTGTTTCTCCCTCATTCAAACTCAGAACCAAGGTTGGGCAGAACCAACTGAGGGTTCACTCAAAGGCATTTGCCTCAAGATCAGCAACTGCTCACTTGCTGGTAATACCTTAGGACACCCTCTTGGTTATCCATCATATTAAAACTTTTAATTTTTATTCCACCTTGAATATATACTACCATAAACCTCTTCTGAGATAAGCTAGCTGAGTCTCTCCAGAATGCAATTATTAATATAACTCTTAGTTGTTGATTTCTTTTTCTTTTTTTAATTCCTAAAAGCTAAGTTTCTCAAATAGTTTGGTAGGAGACAGATTTACTTGATGTTATAATGAATGACTTTGTGCAAGTAATGAACAGTCACATGGATATTTTTTATTTTTATTTATTTTGCACATAAACCAAAGTTTATTAAAGAGACTTGAGAGGGGAGGGGCTCGTGAGGGAGAGATGGAGAGGGGTTTTCGCCTATGCTAGCCTCTGGTTTCTCCCACACTGATATTTTTTAAAAGTTAATCATTTCTCTAACCAAAAAACCAAACTCACTGCCATTGAGTCAGATCTGACTCATAGTGACCCCTCCTTGGGTTTCTGAGGCAGTATCACTACAGAAGTAGATTGCCCAACCTTCCTCTTGAGGAGTGGCTGGTAGATTTGAACCACCAGCCTTCTGGTTAACAGTCAAATGCCTTAGGCACTACGCCACCAGAGCTCCCACAAACAAACAAATAAACCAAAATTTCTGTTGTTGTTGTTAAGTGCC
>NW_006921688.1:3840846-3842114 GCF_000298275.1 Orycteropus afer afer | reverse complement strand
AACCACCAGCCACTCCATGGAAGGAAGGTGGGGCAACATACTCTGTAAAGATTTAGCACTCTGGAAACCCAATGGGGGTCGCTATGAGTCAGAATCGACTCAATGGCAGTGGGTTTGGTTTGGTTTTATTCTAATCTGGAGCACATAATAACCCATTTGGCTAACAGACTCGACTGTGTTTTACTAACGACCAAAACAGTCATTTCTATTAGTGCTCTTTTCTTCACTAATGAGACTCGTATAGATGTTTTGAGGATTTCTGGAGAGAAACTGCTGAAAATCGGCACGCATTTGCCTTTTTTAAATAACAAAATAAACACTAGAGAAAAATGGCCAGTGGAGTGTTTAAATCTTATTCCAGCTCCCAAAGCTACAATGATCTAAGAAGCTGGACTATTTGCATCAGGATTGGAGGAAGACTCATCAACAACCTGAGATACGCAGCTGGTACAACCTTTGCTTGCTGAAAGCGAAGACTTGAAACACTTACTGACGAAGATCTAAGACTACACCTTCAGTAGGGATTATACCTTGACATAGAGAAAACAAAAATCCTCACAACTGAGCCAATAAGCATCACAATAAAGGGAGAAAAGACTGAAGTTGTCAAAGATTTCATTTTACTTGGATTCACAATCAATGCCTATAGAAGCAGCAGTCAAGAAATCAAATGACATATTGCATTGAGCAAATCTGCTGCAAAAGACCTCTTTAAAGTGTTCAAGAGCAAAGATGTCAGTTTGGGGATGAAGGTACGCCTGACCCAACCCATGGTATTTTTAATCATTTCATATGCATGCAAAAGATGGACAGTGAATAAGGAAGACCAAAGAAGAACTGATATACTTTAACTATGGTGTTGGCAAGAACACTGAATGCATTCTGGACTGACAGAACACATAAATGTTTCTTAGGAGAAGTACAGTTGGAATGCTCCTTAGAAGTGAGAATGGTGAGGCTTCATCTCGTATACTTTGGACATGTGATCAGGAGAGACTAGTCCCTGGAGAAGGACATCATGCTTGGTCAGTAAAAAAGAGGAAGACCCTCAGTGAGATGGATTGACACAGTGGCTGCAACAATGGGCTCAAAGACAGCAATGATATGATCAAGTGGTATTTCATTCTGTTGTACATAGGAACTCAACAACAACAACCCTAGACTTTGGATTTCCTTCCCTCTATTTTAAAGGAGCTCTGGTAGCATAGTGCCTAAGGCACTTGACTGCTAACCAGAAGGCTGGCAGTTCAAACCCACCAGCCACTCCT
>NW_006921688.1:3838432-3839676 GCF_000298275.1 Orycteropus afer afer | reverse complement strand
TACCTAGTGTAAATGTTCACCTCATATGCCTGTCTTTTGTTTGGTTGGAAGCCACAGGTGTGGATTCAATTCCAGACCTGAAGGGCAGTTAGGGATCATAGTCTCAGTGGTCCCATCAGGCTCTATCAGACCAGCAAACCTGGTTCTTTTTCTTTTTCCCCAAATGATTTTGAGTTTTGTTCCACATGGTTCTTCCTATCTATCCAGGATCTCCTAGATATAATTCCCCTCCGAGTGGTTGACAGTGGTAGCTGGGCACCATCTAGTTCTTCTGGTCTCATAGTCGTATAGGCTGAGGATCACATGGTGTACCAGTCTCAGCTATACAACTCTTTTATAGAAGGCAAAAGCAGTGATTTTAGGATGGTATACAATGTAAATTTAGACTAAAAATGGGCAGGGGAGGAGCTATGGTATGAGCTGACTGAAGTGACTCATAGCTTCTTTTAACCGACTTGACACTAACTTGCTGATTTGTTGTTGTTGTTGTTGTACAGGAGCTTAATTAAGTCTTTGCATCAACTAACACGTGTATTGAGAAGAAGTCAGTTGTTAGTAGTCAGGTTTGCCAGCGACTGGGGAGAGGAGGGTATCGAGAGTGACTGCTTAGTGAGCACAGGGATACCTATTAGGGTGATGAAAACATTCTGGAACTAGGCGGTGGTGATGGGCTGCCCAACACTGTGATTGTAATACATGCCACTGAATTGTACCCTTAAAATGGTTAAAACTGTAAATTTTATGTTAAGTGTATTTTACCACAGTTTAAAACAAGTCATTTAAGTTGTCAGGTCCATACCCACTTGAGGGTGACATTTGGAGTGCTGGCTTATGGCATCCTGTGGTTGGCATTAATTCCAGATCCCAGGATACATAATGATGCAATGGAGAGGAGTGGGTCTAACGCTGATTCCTTGGTAAACCAGTTGCCATTGAACTGACTCTGACTCCTGGTGGAGTCATGTGTGTGAAGCAGAACTGTACTCCACACAGATTTCAGGGGCTGATTTTTCAAAAGTCGATCACCAGGCCTGTCATCCGAGGCATCCCTGAGTGGCCTCAAGCCGCCAACCTTCTGGTCGGCAGCCGAGTGCTTAACCATTTGTACCACACAGGAACTCCTGACTCAGTGACACTCTTCCCGGATGCTGGGACATGCTGTGCTCATTTTATTTGTCATCCATACACACACGTTTTACAGAAAGATTTCTCCAAAGGGAGAAGTAACAATGAATGAAGTAAAC
>NW_006921688.1:3835887-3837397 GCF_000298275.1 Orycteropus afer afer | reverse complement strand
GGCTTGGCTATGGAATGTGAAATGGAAAGTTGCATTGGCAGAAATTTCACCTGCTTCTTACTTCTATAAGCTAGAATGCTATCTCCCACGTCAGGACAACCAAACACAACCACAGACACATTTGTGAGTAAGTAAGTATGCAAAGCTTGTTGTGGCAGCAGTGGATCAGAAGAATAGGAAAGACACGCACAATGTTGTTTATCTTCGTCCCAAGATAAAAACAATGGGGAAAAGAAATAACGGAATTCTGAAAGTAATTACATTTACAGTGATACTCTGGGCAACCCTCAGAATGGTTTGGCTGCATTCCATTGCATACTTCCATTTGGAAACCAACTCAATTTGTTAGATGGAAGTCCTAATTGTCTTCTCAATTTGCTGCTCTGTCTACTCTCCTGCTAGGATTTTACACATCAGACTGCTTTTGTCAAATCAAAGTGGGGACAGAGGTACTTCTTCACAAAGAAGGTGACATCATATTCACACACATTTCTGCCGAAGGACCCCAGGTACACACATGCTTATTCATTGGTCCACCATAGCAGCATGTCAGGACAAGGTCAGCTGACAAGGGTGCCAACTTCACCTTCCAAGGGGAGACACGGAACCACCAAGTCTTTAAAACATGGCGAGTTTATGCTTGAAAATGAAGCACCAGGTTTGGGAGTCCGTACCTCATGGTGCCAACCTTCCTTTGCAAGCCAGGGAGTTTGTCTCTATTACCAGAAGAGATAATGGCGCACCTCGATTTCCTGAATGCTCTTCAAGGTGAGTGACCCCTGACACAGACCTCCCACCGGGAAGAGCTTGATTATGAACGGAGTTACCTGGGTTTTTGTAGATGCCGAGCACACCCTTGAAGTAATGAGGTAAAAATCTCTCCAGTAAAAGCAGCACATCTTCCAGCTCTTCAAGAATCCCCACAAGCAGGAAGTTTTCATTCACGTTCAGTTTTGCTCTTTCGAGGGCCCACTCACCAGGCTCCCTTTTGGATATAAAAACCATTTGTAAATCAAAGATTAGTCTTTGAAAGGCAGCAACAACCTGCTGAAAGTTTATTGCTTCTAACCTACCTCTCCCCTTTCACCTGAGTTCCCATCCTGTTTCCTTCAAAGACCAGCCCTAACACCACACTCCTCCACAGACCTCCCTGGTCCTGCCAGCTGAGTGTCCCTGGACTCCTCACCCGCCTGCTGCGCTTGGGCAGTGGCCCCCTCCTGGCCTCAACCCCTGTCAATGAGGCAAAATGCCCAGTTCAGGGTCCTGAACTTAGAGGGTCCTTCCACTAAGTAGAATATATGTTGAAAGAAGAATAGAGGCACAGGCAGTCAGATACTCAAAAACATACCAGTCAGGGCGATAGGAAGGGCTTTTAGTAAGAGGACCAAGCCAAGCCAATTATGACAAGTTAGTTTTTAAATATAAAATGTATGGACAGACTATATAGAAATCAAAAGAGGGCATGTCTGCCAGTCATCTTCTTTTTTAAAAGACAGTTGTTGTTGTTTTA
>NW_006921688.1:3827445-3835222 GCF_000298275.1 Orycteropus afer afer | reverse complement strand
CAGTGGAGTCAATTCTGACTCATGGTGACTCTATAGGACAGAGTAAAACTGCCCCACAGGGTTTCCAAGGCTGTAACCTTTAGAGGAACCGACTACCACACCTTTCCCCCAAGGAGTGGCTGGTGGATACAAACCTCTGACCTTACAGTTAGCAGCCGAGTGCTTTACCACTGCACCACCGGGACTCCTGCCCCTGGACGAGGCATTTATTATCAAGGGTGAGGGCTAAGGGCATCCTGAACTCAGGAAGTTTTTGATGAAGTAGAAAACTGACACTTCTACACCCTGAATTCTGATTATCAGCAAAGTTTTAGGGTAAACAGAACAAAACAGCAACGCTAACACAGTTAATCATTTAACAGTCACCCCAGTGGAAGCAGAAAAGCACAGTGAATGAACCGTAATTTAGAAACAACTCTCTCCCCTTGCCGTCCAGAACATAATTACCTTCTGATTAGTTGGCTTTGGGGAAAAATGTCACCTCTGGTAATTTTTGTTGTTACTACTATTTCTTCTCTACCTACCACCTTTATCTAGTATGATGGACTGCATCTGTAGCTACACCAGCATTACCTGGTGTGGTAGTTGTGTGTCAACTTGGCCAGCCAAGTTTTCAGTGGCTGGGCAGCTGGATGTAGTTATTCCCCATGGTGAGACTGGTAATCAACCCCATGGTAGAATCTACTAGAGCAGCTGAGTAGCTGCCTTAGGGATGTGGTCTTCTTCCAACGTATAAGGAGAAGCATTGAGAAAGGTCTTGGAGCTTTTCAGCATGTGTGGAACCTGCATGTAGCCGAGTTTTCATTCAACAGTCTGCCATGTTTCCTGACAATCTTGGGACTATCTCTGGACTTGAACTAGGGACCTGCTGTGTTGTTTGGTAATCTTGGGACTGTGCCATTTTATTTGTTGATCTTGGGTTTGTCAGCCTCATCAGCCAGCAGCTGCCTGAGTTAAGAGAACCCTCTAGCTTCAGTGGGTTGGGAGCAACAGGCAGAGCTGAAGCCCAAGGCTGGTGGGCTTTCACCTAGCCCCTACAGTTAATTGGCTTGGACGTCTAACCTCTTAAACGGTAAGAGAATAAATATCTGTTTGTCAAAGCCACCCATTTATGGTGTTTGCTGTTACAACACTAGATGACCAAAGCACCTGAGGAAGTAGCTACAGATGCCTGTGTCTTGGCCTCAGAGACTGTACTTTAGGGATTCTTATCATGGAAGTGCTCCAAGGGTGATGATGCAGGAGATTAGCAGACTACAGCCTCCTCTCTGAGGTCCTGCACAATCATTCTGGGTAAGCTACTTTCTAAAGAAGGTCTTGCATCGGAGTGATCCCTAGACAGGACTTTCCTGTCATTCTAAGTATGTCTCCTAAGAGACCATAGCAAAGTTTGGGTGTGAGCTTCAAGTTTCTCAGATCTTCTTAGACACACTCCAATGACAGGGACCGTTGTTCGCTGAGTCCCATCACTGCAGGAGAGCAGACTGGGTGCCTGACCCTGGCCTTTGTTACCTCTTGGGCTTAGTTGTGACAGTTAGTCTTGAAGTCAAAAGGAGAGGTTGCGTGGCCATCTCCTGAGGCCTCTGGGAGACCGTGCTGTGTTGATTTCATTACTTAGAGGATATTCAAATAATATCTTTACAGACTGACAGTAAATAATAACTGAATTCCAGAAGTTTGGGAGACTAGGGACACAAGAGTCCCACCCAGAGTGCCCGTCTGGTGGGATGTCTGCCACAGTTGTGCACATCAGCATGCCACAGCCTGTTCGAGTCTTTACCTGCATCTGGGATGCTGTCCACAAAAATACGGAATGATGTAAAATAACCTGGGGTTGGAACACTCAGGATAGTTCTCAAGAATACACTCATTGATGTCCTAGGAGAGAAACACAGCAGTGAAAACACAGTCTTGTAGTCTCTACGGTGCTTTGTCACATGCTATACAGTTAAAGTGGAATTGATACGTGAGTGGCTGAGCCTCGAAGAACACAACTTAAGAGAATTCACAGACTTCACAAAAAAACTTTCTTTTCATGTCACAATATCCTGGTGCACTGGCCAGGCACACGCCTCGCCAGACCACTGCAATGCTGACTAAGCTACTAGTCTGTGCCTTCCCACAGGCTCAAAGTCATTAGCCAGACCACAGGCATCTTGAGGACAGTGACCACCACTGTGTTGTGGCAGCCCCAGCAGCTACCAGCCAACTGGTATACAGTTGGCACCTAATAAATATTTGTTGAATGAATTTGGTATAACCTATTTCTTAATGAATTATGACTTAATAAGAGATACCTATGCTGCCAACCTTGTGAAAATATACCTCTGTGTAGCCATATGTCGGACAAATGATTATTAAATACTTGCAAAGGGACTCACAAAGGGTTTGCAAAATTTGAAGGGGCTGTGAAATCACTTTTACTGTTGCTTTAGGTTAGACAGTGACAGGATGTTTTATGGACCTTCTCTCACTTTCAAAGGCAATGTTTGTGATTTGCAGGTTTTCTGTTTCTATTGTATAAGGTGGAACATAATGTCTCTATAGGCATCAGAAGAGCTTAAAATGGTTTGGTGTGTGCCAATAGAAAGTCTGTAAATCAACTTTCATCAAAACAAATTTCAGGACATCCCCAACTTAATGGTGGGGTTCTGCTTCAATGACTCCACCCCAAGTTGGTTCTGACGTAAATCGGATACCTCATTTTTCCATTATTATTGTCTTTTAGGATCTTTATAAACCCTAACATTGAACACCTGTGACTGAACTTGGAGAATGATAGTCTCAGCGAATTACACACTGCAACATTATATGCAGGAAACATTACTAACAATGAGATGTACAAAAAACAGATGGTCTTAAGTGTGGTTCATTGTAACTTGAATACATGGTAAGTTTAGGAGTACTTGTACACTGGATACCTTAGATAAGACATCCTGGTTCTTAAGCATTTATTAGGAGTGAAGATAACACGATTTACAAACCAAACAGCCATGAGATTTTATGCCAATCTTGGCAAGGCAGATTTAAAGTGGATATAACTTACACACACTATTTTGATGGAGCTTATGTGACAGTAGAAGCCATTATATCTGACAGGACTGGGGTCAATGGAGAGTTATTTAAAAAATTAGTTCAAGCTGGGAATCACAACAATATCACACTTTTTAAACACAACTCTTTTCCTAGTCATATTTATTTTCTAGCTTATATTTTAATGAAATAAATTTTACAATTAGAATAATATTCAGTTGAAGTAAACAGCAAACACACTCCAGGTAAGTGTGTGGGTCGCCTGGAAGCAGAGGGGCACAGGTCCCCAGAGAAGAATCTACCAGCTGCAATTGGAGGGGGGAAGTCAGTGGATGCAGCCATGTGGTTAAGAGCACCCCATCATGTATTAAAAACCTTTAAAAATTCATGATGTAATTCTCATGGAATCCAGACTTTCTGGAGACATCAAAGCTGGATTACCGCCGAAACTGTTGCCCTAGGATAATCTTTAAACTTTTAACCAAAAATATCCCCTGAAGTCTTCTTTAAGTCAAACAATGGGATACCTTAATTAGCCAAGATTGTTTGCCTTGAACATCCTGCTCTTTTGAAGATTCACCTGTATGGGATGTAACTGGCAACAGCAGCTCGAAAGGTCTGACAGGAAGCCTAGGGGGCAGTGAGTTCATGGTCACGGGGGAGGAACAATTCAGGGGACAATGCTGCATGACTGGGAGGATGTAATCACTGTCAATGGACTGCACATGTAGGAACTGTTGGATTGGTGTATGTTTTGCTGTGCTTACTCTCAACAACAATAAAAAAAATCACAACATGTTAAGTATAAGTAAGGTCACTGAATTGTGTGTGCAAAGAATGTTGAAATGGCAAAGGTTGTGCTACATATATATATATTTATCACAATAAAAAATGCTCAAAAGGAAAAAAAAACATGATGTTAACCAAAATGCTTTCCAATAAAAATCTAACACCAAGAACACCTATGTATAGGGTAGTCATTGCTGCAAGATTTATTATGACAAAATATGGCAGAACTTAAAAGTGCTCATTAATGGGGACTGGTTTCAAAGAAGTCATGGTACATTCATGCAATGACTCCCTAGGCACCTGGACAGGAGAGGAGAGTTTGTGTGTACTGTCACGGAAAGTGTCTGTGATAAGTTGTCAAATTAAAAAAAAAGTGGATTACGGGACAATATGAATACAGGTTGTCATTATTAGTTGCCACCAAGTTTGTTTTGACTCACGGTGACCCACATCCAACAGAAGAAAAGATTACCGGGTCCTGCACCATCTTCATGATGGTGGATGTGTTGGAGTACATTGCTGTGGCTACTGTGTATCTTAGGAGCTCTGGTAGCATAGTGCCTAAGGCACTTGACTGCTCACCAGAAGGCTGGCGGTTCAAACCCACCAGCCACTCCTCGGAAGGAAGGTTGGGCAATCCTACTTCCATAGTGATACTGCCTCGGAAACCCAAGGAGGGGTCGCTATGAGTCGGGGCCTACTCGACGGCAAACAACAACAACAACAACTGTGTATCTTGAGTGCCCTTGAACCTAGAAGGCTCATCTTCCAGCACCGAACTGGGCAGGGTTCTGATGTGAGCCACAGAGTTTCACTGGCTAGATTTTGGAAGTCAATCACCAGCCCTTTCTTCCTAGTCTGTCTTAGCCTGGAACCTCCACTCAAACCTGTCCATCATGGGTCCCTTCCAGCATCATAGCAAAGACAAACCACCACAGTACCATAAACTGACAGGTGGGTGGTGGACAGATTGGTGAATATAAAGGATAAGATATAAATAAACATAACATAAAAGGAAACCCCAAAGAATTGGAAGGATACATAGCAATTTGATGAAAGTGTTTATTTCTGGAGATAGATGTAATGGAAGACAGGGAAACACTAAACTTTTACTTTATTCAAAGATAGAGTAGATGATAGATCTTATGATAGCATACATATTTTACTTTTATCATCAAGAAAATATAAGAAGAGGTTTCCATGATGATGCCTCTGGCCTGGTGGAATGGTCATGAGTTCATGGTCATACCTTACATCCTCACATCCATGTGTGTGTCTGGCAGTTGGCTCTCCCAGAGGGCCTCAGCCTGTGGTTAGAGGGGCCCAGTAACTGGGCTGCCTCTATTTGCAGCAGGGTGACAGGGATGGAGCCGTGAGTGTGAGTAGAGAAAGAGTAGGGATGGGAACTCCAGCAAGAGCAGGCAGGGGTCTGAGGCAGCGTGTCCACCAAGGTCAAGGTTTCATACCAAAGGGCAGAGGCAAGTGGTGGTGGTGGTAGTGGTGGTGTGCGTGTGAGGAGTGTTGAAAGCCAGCCACTTACACAGTCACCCAAAGTCCTACATGAACAGGAGGAGAGGGACAACAGAGACAGCAGGATCCCAATGAGCCCTTACAGCCCTTGCATGTTTCCAGAGTTCTTTTTAACAAAAGCCAAACTGGTTCTGTTCAGTCATGGCAATCCTGTCATTGTCACAGTAGAAACGGGGTCCACGGGGATTTTCAGTGGTTGATTTTTGGAAAGAGATTACATGGCCCTTCTTCTGAGGTGCCTCTGGGTACACCTGACCCTCCAACCTTGCAGTTAACAGCCCAGAACTTAGCCATTTGTGCCATCCAGAGACACTTACTCTTCAGAAAGTGACCAATGAATAAGGACCTGCTTAATCATTTGTTCAGTTTTTAAGTCCACAAAAGCAGAGGCTGGTCATGGCGTTACTCTAGTGCTAGGGCTCTGTCCACAAAATGCAGGGGTTCCATAAATACTAAAGTGATGGATGGACAGATGGGTGGGTGGGTGAGTGGGTGGATGGGTAGGTAGATGGGTGGATGGATGGATGGGCAGATGGACAGACAGATGGGTGGGTGGAATGATGGATAGATGGACAGATGGACAGGCAGACAGACGGGAGGGTGCATGGATGGATAGATGGATGGGTGGACAAATGGCAGAAGGAAAGAGCCAAGACACAAAATCCCCAGGAACAAGAAAGGAGCTGGCAGTTCTTCAGCCTGACGGCACTGTGGACTCTGTCCTCAGCAGTCCTGTCCTGGAAGTCCACAGGAGCCAGTGGACAACATCAGCTGGCTGGGGGCTGCCACAGCATGGGGGCCTAGGAAGGCTATTTCCCTATAAGAATCCACAAATAACCCCACAAGGTCAATTTATGGGAAAGAGAGAAATTCCTTGTTTAAAACCTGTAGTGAGCAACTCTTTCTCAGATCCAGACATATCCTGGGGATTTCAAAGCCTCCATTCGAGCCTATTCAGTTCTGTGACACTCATACAGATGGATGATGTTCATCACAACTCATCTATGGAAATGTTGTAGAAGGACATAAATAAAAGATGACTCAGACCTAAGATCCAGCAGAAGCAGCAACGCATCTGTGCAGACCACACATTGAGCGGCTGATGGCTTAGCCACAAGCACCTGTGATGCTGCTTGTCAGCATCTCAAGGTCTGGAAGGTCAGGAGGAGACTGCTCCTGGCTGCTCTTAAGAATCTGCTCTTACTGGGATGAGGGACGGTTCCCTGGGACACCGAATGGGACAAGTCTGATACAGTGTCCTGATGGGTCAGCTGCCTTCCAGTCTCCCAGTACCATCAGGTTCCCCAGTGTTTGCAGTTTTGTCTTTGGCAGAAGGCTTTGTTAACCTGTGCTATTTCAACATCATGTCCCCACTCCCAGTGGCACTGAGTTTATTTGCTATAAATTATTGACAAGCATTTACTATGAACCAGAGTTGTGAAATACAGTTCAATAACTCTTTTAAAAACATTGTTTTATTGTGGTAAAAATAGATCTCACAAAACACTTGTAATTCACTTTTCTGTGTACAATCCAGTGATATTGATTACGTTTATCATACTGTGCAACCATTACCACGCTCCTTTTCCAAATTACTCCCATTCAGGGTCACCTAAGAAATGACTCTCCCCTTCCCCCTTCTTCCCACTCTTGGTAAAACAACAACAACAACAAAACACAGACCCACTGTCATCATGTCAATTCCGACTCATGGAAACCCATTGTCTTACAGACTAGAACTGAACTCTATAGGGTTTTCTCAGCTGTAATATTTAAGTAGATTGCCAGGACTTCTGGAAAGATGGCAGAGTAGGGAGACAAGCTACACAGACCCTCTTCATCAAAGAAAAGAGAAACCAATTGGCAGAGATACTGAAGATAATCCTGGAGCCCTGACCTTTGAAAAGACCTATGAAAAGAAGTATGCAGAAGTGGATTAGACACCAACTAGTGGAAAAACCTTAATGAAAACAGTGAGTATGAAGATGGTCAGAGCAGTGGAATGTCAGCTACTCTGACAGGACCACTAGCTTGAATATTTCTCAGTGGCATTGGGACCTGAGAATTGACCTAAAGATTAGCCCTGGTCACTAAGGGCTGCAAGGATGACTGCATTGGTGGCCTATGACTAGGAAGGAAGTAGCGTGAAATGAGAAAACCTGAGCTGTGGACTTTTTTTTTTTTTTTGTGGTCTTCATGCAGTTCAGGATTTTTTTTTTAATTTTTTTTTTTTTATGATTGTGATTTGGGTGAAGATTTACAGAGCAAAATCACTTTCCATATAGCAGTTTACATATACCTTGTCTCATGACATTGACAACAGTTTACAACAATGCAACAGCTCCCCTCCCACTTCCTCCCCATAGTTACCTCTTCCCAGTGTCCATCCCTCCATGGACTCCTGCCCCCTAAGCTGTCTCCCTGT
>NW_006921688.1:3807311-3816855 GCF_000298275.1 Orycteropus afer afer | reverse complement strand
TACTCCTAAGATTGAGTCTAAATCTCAGACTCCTGGGGTAGTTAAGGCTGTGTGTCAACTTGGCTGAGCCTGGTTTTGAGTGGTTGGGCAGCTGCTTCAGTTATTCCCCATGATGAGACTGGCAATCAACTCTATGGTGGAATCTACTGGAGCATCTGAGTAGCTGCCCTGGGGATGTGGTCTGCTTCCAGTATACAAGAATACAGCTTTGAGGAAGGTCTCAGAGTTCTTTGGCACCCTTGGAACCTACATTTAGCTGAGTCTTCATTCAGCAGCTTGCCATGCTGGCCCCTGAGGATCCTGGGACTGTTTCTGGACTTGAACTAGTGGCCTGCTGTGTTGTTTCATAATCTTGGGACTGTGCCATTTTATTTGTTGATCTTTGGTTTGTCAGCCTCAGCAGCCAGCAGCTGTCTGAGTTAAGAGAAGCCTCCAACTTCAGTAGGCCGGGAGCAAGAGGCAGAGCTGAAGCCCAAGGTCGAGGGGCCTTCACCCAGCCTCTAGAGCCTGGCACTGTGAACTTGGACTTAGAAGTCCTAAACTCCTAAAGTCCAGCCTCCTAAACTGTAGGGGAATAAACTCCTGTTTGTTAAAGCCATCTCTTTGTGGTAATATCTGTTAGAGTGGCAATACAGAACCAAAACAACTCTGCTCTGATCATATCTTTCCATTAGTAGGGAAATGAGATAGTCTCTATAAGTGAACATTCCAGATAACTAAGAGAATCTGCTTAATTGTCAAAACCACAAGAAAATTTTTGTTGAAATTCATTCGAAATTGTATAATCTCCAAGAAAATTCACTGAGAATTACACTGTCTCGGCTTTCTTTAAGGGCTTATCTTCATCTGCTTGGATTTACAGCAGAATTGTCTTTTATTGATTTGCTCCTGCAACATTGTCATAGACAAGGCTGCAATGAACCACAGTCCCCTTTTGAGTGTCAGTGAACCCACTGGGCTCCAAGGAAACCCCAGTCATTAAGCCAAACACCCCATAGTTGTTCCAGATTCCCGTCTCATCCTTAATCTCCATATTCAAGCAATTGCCCAGCCCTGCATCTTGAGATATAACTAGTTTCCTAACTTGCCCTGTCCAACCCATTCTAAGCCAAAGCCTTGTTCAGCCATGCACTGCCGGCAGTAAGATGATTAGAGCAGGCTTCCAGCTGCTATCTCTTTTCCCTGAATGCGTCTTTCACATAGCTGTCCTCATAACTTATCTGAATGCACATTCATCCATTGTTCATCCAAGTTCATCCCTTGTTCCACAACTTTGAAGGACTCCTTAGTGACAATGTAGTGGGCATAGAAATCAGTGAGGGTACTTGTTAAAATATGCAAATTTCATGGTCCTGGCTCCACAGTGTTTGAAATAACAGGTTTGTCTGGGATGAGACCAGGAATCTGTGTCTTAAGGGAGAGTGATTCTGAAAAGATGGCCACTTCTCAAGCACCATCAACACTGTGCTAGCAGGTAATTCCATGCCTTTACCAGTCCACTCCCCTTGCCTGGAATTTCCTTCTTCCTCCTCACTTGGGTCCAGTAGCAAGCTCATGTTTCAGAGCCATTCTGGACAGGAAGACTCCTGGCACACTCCAGGCCACCTGGGCTTACCCATCACTCAGGTCAAGGAAATGGAGGTGCTTTTGACCATGGGCTTCCATCCATGCTGACACTTTGCTGCTAGTCAAACCTGGTAGGTGGGGGCCCCTGAGACAAGCCCAATGGTGCCAATGTCCCAGTGGCCTAGCACTGCACACTCTTCTCTGTTGGCTGGATCCTCAAAGGTCTCTAGGATGGAGTCCAGTCCCAAGTGTCAATCTGCTACCTGCCAGGACTTGGCACTCTGACCCAGTCTCAATCCTCAAGGCTGGATCTGCTCCCAACATTCCCTACCTGTGGCCTGGATTCTGTTCCAAGTGGATGGACATCCTAACAGAGCCCACAAAAGGATTTTCCAGCCAGAATGGGCGCTACCTGGTATCTCTCCAAGATCTTCCCCACACCCCCACCTCCTGTGGGGCTCTCTCTTTGTCTCACCACTTCCTTCATCCACATTTGAGTTTGCTTTTAACTGGCACTGAACTCCTGGCTGCTCTCAGCCCCATACTACCCAGAGTGGATGTGCACTAACCCTGGCTGCCTTTCTTTCTCTCTCTATTTTCAGGTGGCTGCAGGTTTTGGACTAAGGCATAAAAATCATCTGTTTACTTCTATGTAGACAGAGAAATTAACAACTGCCCCTCTCCTAGACTTTTAGTTTTAGTTTCAGAAAGGTTAGAAGGATTAATCATATTATAAAAGGTGAATTTAGAATATTCATATTTTATCTGTCCATTTTATAAAACAGCACGTTGTCTACAAATAACCTAATTTTAAAAAATCAGTGTTTTGGTACAATTCATGCCTGTAACATGAAGTTTGGTTTTTATGGCCTATGGCTTTAGAAGGCAAGATTTCTGGGCTCTTCCAGTAGCACAGATCTTGAAAGATCACACGCAGAGATCCCCGAATGAGGAAGAAGTGACTTGGATTCTGGCCCCAGATCTACCATGAATTAGCCAGGTGTCCTCAGCCATGCCATGCCACCCCTGAGCCTTAGTTTCCCAAATGGTAGAGTTGAGCCATATCATCTCAAGCTGTGATACTATGTACTGGCTGATGATGGTTTCCCAAGCTGACCAATTTTTCAGAGTAGTTTTGTAATCGGAAGACCTAGAAGAGTTGGTCATTTCTTTGACTCCAAAACTTAGGAGTCGATAAAAGACTTTCCATTCAGCATTTACCATTTAAACTTTTTACCTTTCATGGAAAGTAGAGAGGAAAAAGCACAAAGATGGGTATCAGACGGACATCAGTTTAAATCTTGGCTGTACCAAAAGCCTTGGCCAATGACCACTTCTTAGAGGCTCAGCTTTCTCATCTGTAAAATGCAGACAGTGATACTTGCCTCATTGGAACTTAACTAAGATCAGGAATCATGCATGCAAATTATTTTACCTGCCACCCAATGCTTCAGATCATGCTGTCTTTATCATAACTTTGGCTTTTTAATTCTTTTTTTACCTTTAGCCTATATTTAAAAGCATGATTCCTGGTAATGCCAAAAGATTTTTACATAGTGACTTCAACTTACGCAGAGGGAAAACACAGAGAAAGAGAAGTACAGAAATATGAAGTGTGCTATTTTTGTTAAGTCAAAATGATAACACAATTTGGTGGTGGTGATGGTGGAACAAAAACAAAAGAAGCAGTGAGAAAAAGCCACCAAAATCCATCACCACTGAGCTTTTTACTCCTTATGATACCTCATCTTACTGTACATAGAACACTGTAAACACCATGACATAATAAAGCTCTTCACACTCAAAGAACACAGGTACTAGCTGAAGGACACGTTGAAGGGTAGTTCTGTGCTGGTGTGACTGTCAGTCCAATGTGGCCGTGACAGAAGCCACAGAGAAGAAAATTATCGAATGCCATTCACCATCAAGACAGTATCAGGGTAACCAGATTACTAATTTAATAGTATAGTCCAATTTAGATCAATGGAGTGGCTGTGGCCTAAGGTCACTTTTATCTTATCATGTACTCTTCCTTGTAAGCATTTTTTAGGCCTTGCAAGAAATTCTGAGCCAGAACCCAAAGGATCAAGGAAGGCACATTAGAGAGGGCATAATGGACTTACAGGTGGCAGCTGCCCAGAAACCACTGTTCTCCCACTCCAGGCTCACATCAGACTTGACTAATTCACAACACCCTGTGTCTAGTAAAGATGGGAAGTGCCCTCACAGTCCTCCACGCAGCCCTCCAGGAGGCACCGCAGACAAGCAGAGAGTGCTTTTCTCTCCCTGTTGTAAGCAAGTCTGTGCTGCTGGATGGAGAACACGCATGGCATCTGTTTTGGTGGCTCAGTGGCCTGCTATCCTTGAGTTTACAGGTATTTATTTGACAGGATGGCAGATAAAGGACTTCTGGATAATAACTCTCCATTTGGAGCTCTGGTAGCGTAGTGCCTAAGGCACTTGACTGCTGACCAGAAGGCTGGCGGTTCAAACCCACCAGCCACTCCTCGGAAGGAAGGTGGGCAATCTACTTCCATAGTGATAGCACCTTGGAAACCTAAGAAGGGGTCGCTATGAGACGGATCCAACTCGACGGCAGTGTATTACTTTGATTCTCCATTTATTACTCATTTTTACTGACTGGGTGCCCTAGCCCAATGGGAGGCCCGGGTCTGATGCTAATGGTTTGTGCTTGGCTACTAGCTGAAAAGTTGGCAGTGCAAACCCACCTAGTGGCACCGTGAAAAAAGTCCTGGCCATCTGCTTCTGTAAAGATTTTAAAAGTCAAACCCATTGCTATCAAGTTGATTCTGGTGCATAGCGACCACCATTGGGTTTCCAACACTGTAAGTCTTTACAGGGGTAGATTGCCTCATCTTCCTCCCACAGAGAAGCTAGTGGGTTTGAACAACCAACCTTTGTTGAGCAGTCAAATGCCTTATCCACTACACCACCAAAGTGAGGTCCTTTTCTGTAAAGATTACAGCCCCCCAACATCCTATGGTGCTCAGTTCTTCTCTATAACACATGGGGTCACCATGGTTGGAATCAACTTGACGCCAATGGGTTTGTTTTTTCCTAATCTAGTGGACCTCTTAAATCTTGGAACTGAAAAAAGCTAACAGACACCAAGAGACAGAACATTTGGTGAAGCCCGTCATCTGGACTCCAAGATGGTAAATTTTGAGTTCCCGCTGCATTGAACCAAAGGAAGAGAAGCTGCCAGAGGGGTTACATTAGATGTGCATCAATCTCTTATGGAGCTCCATTTTCGTTAGCTTTTAGCAGGCCACTATCAGTTTACTGAGGCTCTAATACGATGGGGTGCAGGGGCCCCAGGTAGGATGTAAATGCACCTCTGAGAGAACCTTGCACTTCTGTTTAAACACAGTGCTGTGAAAACAAGAAACCATAGCCTTGGAGGTCAGAGAGTTTCAGTGCTTATTAGGGATGGAGGATCACAACTACAGTGATTCCACAGAGGGCCTGGGAATGTGGGAGCCCAATCAAGTACAAATGATGATATTCAGATGGAGGCAAGCTGGCTAAGGGACAAGGGTTACATCTACTTTTAAACCTCTAATACTTATCACACAGCCTCGTTCAAAAGAGGAAAAATGTATAAGCAATTCAATGTTAGAGACTAGGTAAACTGTAATATATCTACTTGTGAAGTAATTATAGTCATTTAGGTTTACAAATATATATATATATATATCTAACTATAAGAAAAATGATTACATGAGAAAAGGTGAAAGTATATATACAATATGCCTACAATTGTTTTTGTAAAACTCTATATTTAAGAAAAAAAAGACTAAAAGTAAATAGATCACAATTGCTAACATGGTTGGCTCTGAGATGGTGGAACTATGGACTTTCCCCCTCTTTTGCCTCTTCTAGTGTCAAAATCTTATTTAATGTATATGTACTATGTGAAAGAAGATTTTTTTGTTTTGTTTTGTTAAAGCAATGCATGTGCATGTCAAAAAATAATTCAAATGTTACAAAAAGGGTTATGACGAAAAGGTACAGTGCCTTGCTGTAGCCCTTGTGGCCTCCTAGTCCTGCTCCCAGAGGCAACAACCCAACCATATTTCACTAGACTCTGTGTGTTACTATTACTCGGTTTATTCCCGTGTGTTGGGGAGTACCCCCTCAAGTAGCTTTTTCCTCTGCTGTTTTCTAGTTTACAATGTCGGTGATAAGGAATTTGTTGCCAGTAATATTGTCATGTCTTTGTAGATGAGGTGTATTGTGTGTGTGTTGTGTGTGTGTGTGTCCGAGCGTGCGAACATTTCTTTACCCTTGGTGTTCTCATATTTCATTATTTTTGACCTAGGATTCTGCCTGACACTTACCAGCCCTTTCAATCTGAAGCCTCATGTCTCTCAGGTTTGAGATATTCTTTGAATATTTGTGTTTGTAAATGCATCAGTTATCTTGTGTTTTTGATCATTTTCTCCTCTTTGTGGTCTCTGTTCTTTCTAGGTTTCTTTGTAGTTGCAGGTTGGACCTGGATTGATCCATGTAACTCTTATTCTTTCTCTCATCTTTTCCTCTTCTTTGCCTTTTTCTTTGCTGTGAAGAGATTTCCTATACGTTATCTTGTAAGTCCTTTAATCAAAAAAAATTTTTTTATTGTGAAAGCATACTTTAATGTCTAGTAGTTCTTTCTTAATACATGGTGGCTTCTTTATTCAGCATCCTGATTTTCTTATGAATGGATATTTTCTTGAATCTCTTTGAAGAAACTAAGTTGAACTCTTCTTCAAAGCTCTCTTTTCCCCCTGACATTTCTTTCCTCTAGAATCACTGTATCTGTTTATTTATCTCAGTCCCTCTAGGTATAGTCTTCAAATGTCTATGCATCTTTGCTTGCCCATTAATATTTAATAATGAGGCAATAAATGTGGGTGGAGGGCAGTGCACACACTGGTAGGTGTTCTGGTTATCTTGTGCTGCAATAACAGATATACCCAAATGGGTACCAACAGTTTATTCTTTTACAGTTCAGGAGGCTAGAAGTCCATGTTTAAAGTGCCAGGGTGGAGGCCCCTTGACCTTGGGCTTCAGCTCTGCCTTCTGCTACCAGCCCACTGAAGCTGGAGGGTACTCTTAACTCAGGTATCTGCTGGCTGCTAAGGCTGACAAGCCCAGCGTCAACAAGTACAAGGGCACAGTCCCAAGATCATCAGACAACATGGTAGGCCACTAGTTCAAGTCCAGAAACAGTCTCAAGACTGGCAGACAACATGGCAGCCCACTAAGACGAAGTCTCACCTAAATCCAGGACCCAGATGTGCCAAAAAGCTCAAGAACTTTCTCAGGACGTCTTAATAATGACATCCTGCTGCCCAGCCACTCAAAACGAGGCCCAGCCAAGTTGACACATAATCTTAAGTACCACAGCAGGAATTGTATCAACAAGTGGGTTTCACCATTATACTGTAGATGCCCTAATTGCCAGATTGGAAGGTCTTTCCACTGTGGACATTCAAATTCTTTAGGAAAGAACCAGTGCTTCACTTAGGACACAGTGGATGGTTTCTGGATTTTCTCAGAGTACAGAAGGATAGTCCTCCACAGAGGGATCTCCAATCAATTCACCTATTGTTAGCTTCTTGCCTTACATCTGCCCTCCATTGTATCTGGCATTATCCAATAACCCCCTCCAGGGTTCAGGTGGAGTGAACGGGTCGTGCAAGTGGGTTGCCTACTCAGTTGCTAACTTAAAGGTTGAAGCTTCATGTCCATCCAGAGGCATCTCAGAAGAAAGGTCTGGCATTCTAGTTCTAAAAAAATCAGCCGTAAAGTGACCCCACTTTATCAGTTACCAATATTCTATCCCCCTTATAGGTATTTGCTCAAGTTTTTCATCCTTTTGCTCCTCTCACTGTTGCCTGGTTGGCTTTTTGAAATTCTCTTATCATTATCATAATGGGCTTTGAGGGTTTCAGCATAGTGCAAAAAGTTAATGTGCTCAGCTGCTAACTGAAAGGCTAGTGGTTTGAGGCCAACCAGAGGCACCTCATAAGAAAAGCCTGGGGACCCACCTCAATAAAACCAGGCATTGAGAATCCTATGGAGCACAGATCTACCCTGACACACACTTGGTTACCATGGGTTGGAACCAAGTCAATGACACCTGCTTAATAAGTCTTGGGAGATAATTTAGTGCTACGATCCATGCAACACCTTAAACTGAAAACCGCCCAAAAAGGGTCAGTTTTCTCAAAACTCCAAACACATACAACATTACTAATGTACAGAGAAAGAAAGTGAAGTAAATTCAACGCAAAAGAAAACTCAACAGCAAATATCTATGGCCTCAGAGAGACTGGTTTCAAGAATGATTTCTTATTACTTCAAAATATTTTATGTTTTGATTCAAATATTAATGGATCAGGTTTTACATTTTAAAATGTTTTTAAGTATTACAACTGCTTTATTTTTTACAACATAAAGTTCCTCCCTTTGTGGGAGATTTCTCATTTCCTTCCTCAAGTCTATGGCAAACCCACACAAAAATCTCCTCTCACCAAGTAAATCAGCTCATCAACTACACAGAAGGCACCCTAATCAATCAGCAGGAATCCCTGGCACCAACAGTTATGCTATCTCTCAAAGAAGTCAGGGGCAAGTTTAAACTCACTACTACTCACTGGCGACAAGTCGGATGTGACTCATAGCGACGTCTCCTTAACTTAAACAGAAGTTTATAATTAAGGGCAATGTGGGAAGATGTAGTCTAGATAAATGACTGTGGGCTTTCACTGCATCTTAAAATAAGGACTTAAATACAGCAATGGAAGAAGGATATAGGGAGCCAGTCACTGGCCTGTCAGACTTGGATCATCTCAGGGCTGGGGGACAGATTGGCACCGACAGCCATGGAAAACCTTGACTCCAATGTGAAGCATGGAATGCTACCATCTTGAAATGGCATCTTAACCAGCAGCTGAATACATGAAGTTGGCTATCACTTTGGAATGGAACTCTACTCAGAGGAGTAACTCATTCCTTCTCTCTGCAGGGACTAGAAGTTCCTACCAATCATTCAGAAAAACAGCTGGAGAGTAATATTCAGAAGGCCTATGGCAATTGCAGCATTATTCACAATTCCCAAAAGGTGGGAACAATCCAAGTGTCCATCAAGAGAAGAGTGGATAAACAAAATGTGGTGTATTCACACCAGGGAATATTATTCAGCCCTAAAGAGAGATGAAGTTCTGATTTATGCTACACCATGGATGAACCTTGAAAACACTCTATCAAGTGAAATAGTCAGACAAAAGAACAAGTACTGTAGGATCCTTATATACAAAATATCTAGAATAGGCAAATGTACTGTTATTTTGTAACATCAAGTCAATTTTCAACTCACAGCAACCCCAGAAGAAATGCCCAATACAGTAATTATAACAATGCTTTAATGCTCTTTGCAAAGTAGCACCCATTTGTCATTACGAACCATTATGTGTACCTAAAATTTTTAATATAATAGGTTTTACAGGGGTAGGACCACAAAGGTATATGTAGTCGGACACTGCCTGAATGGATGGTATGCAGCACATGCCTGTAATGACTGTCAATGAATTGTACATTTTAAAATGGTTAAGATGGCATAGTTTTTAAAAAAAATTTTTTTTTTTTTAATTTGGGTGAAGATTTACAGAGTAAATTCACTTTCCATACAGCAGTTCACATATACTTTATCTCATGTCATTGACCACAGTTTACCACAATTCAACAGCTCCCCTCCCACTTCCTCCCCATAGATACCACTTCCCAATGTCCATCCCTCCATACTCTCCTGCCACCTGAACTGTCTCCCTGTGCATAAGCAGCCCTTCCTTCTCCCATGATTGTTCTCTCCAGGGCGTATGTCTACTTGAGGTAAATGTTTAACTCACATGCCTGTACTTTGTTTGGCTGGAAACCACAGGTGTGGGTTCAATTCCAGACCTGAAGGGCA
>NW_006921688.1:3722138-3799376 GCF_000298275.1 Orycteropus afer afer | reverse complement strand
CCCTTCAAGGCTCAGGGGTCCAAGATTATCTTCTGTGTCTGTGTTAATTGGTTTCCCTTTTCTTTGTTGAAGAGGGTCTGTGCAGTCCTTCTGCCTAGTCCACCATCTTGCCGGAACCTCAAGTTTTTGTTTTATATGTATTTCACCACAATAATTTTTTAAAGGCAAGCAACAACAAAAAGACTATGCAGACAGAAGATAGCACAGTAAATGATCATGCCAAGACAGAGACGATGCTGTCTTGTAACCAGGGAAAGATGGGAAATAGAGGAGCCATGCACTATTTATGGCACAAGATTAGGACAAGAGATGCCTACTGTGAGTACATTGAAGGCAGTGGCCCTGACCAATTGAAGCCATCCTCTTAGGTCTGTGACAATGATCAGGTTCAGCCAGTGAGTTGACCAAATACAATGTCACAGGGGTCACAGTCACCCTCAGGTCTGTTCTACTCCCTGTTTCAATAGCACTGAGTATGATCATTTCAGTGTGAAATCTGTTATTAACGACCTCCCAGGTTCCCTTGAAGGTCGTTACTCTGTCAGCACCCAGTGCTCCCAGGCTCTCTCTAGCTTCCTCCCTGACTCCTACTCATCAAAAGTGGCTCTCACTAAGTGTCTGGTGGAAATGATCCCATAAATTAATGCTCAATCACTGTGTTAGCAATGAGTATAGTAACCATTTGCACCACCCAGGGACTCTATTTATTGAACAGCTACCACTTTATTAAATGAATGGTAGTAGAACGAACGATAAATATACTGTAGACACTCATTATTTTATTTCATTAAATGAACACAGTTCAGGGACTGCTATGAAGTTGGTAAGAGTAGGGAGGGTTTCTAAAAACTGGGGAATATGGCTACTGAGAACACACAAATCACACCCTTAAGTCATTGTGCACTTTGTTTACTGGGAAGGCTGGTTCTGAAGGCAGCAGGAAAGAACAGTGCCACCTTGAACTTGCTGTAAGATTCTGAGTGTTTCTCTAGCTTCTGGAACTGTCCTTCTCTACAGCCTGGGCCGCTCAGCCCTCTCCAACCCTATGGCTAATCCTGGGCCCAGAAAGGAGGGAATAGGAAGTTCACATCAAAGGAAGAGCTGAGTTACATAGAGGCCACAGGCTGGGGGACAGGGGATGCCAAATGGGCAGGATGCCAGGACCCCAGTCCTACAGAAGCCAGAAGAGCTCTGCTTTGTCTTGTTTTATATATGTAAATGTTTTAAATATTGGGGTTTTGTATAAGATTTCATTTGATAAAAGGGTTCTAAATATTTGCTGAAATTGTTAAATTTAGATTTAAATCATTGTCCTGGGCTAGAAGTCTAAGGCTCAAGATATCTGAATAGCTGGGATGAAGAACACCTATTTCTGTGCCCCATTTCTAGATAACTGCATTTAAAAAATCATTGTGGTAAAATATATATAACATAAAATGTGCCATTTATATCATTCTTAAGTGTACCATTCAGTAGCATTAAGCACATTCACAATGCTCTAACCATTGCCACTGTCTATTTCTAAAAATTTTGTTTATCACCTCAAACAGAAACTCTGTACCCATTAAGCAATAATTCCCCTTTCTTACTTACCCCCAGCCCCAGTAGCTTCTACTCTATTTTCTGTCTCTATTTGCCTACTCTAGGTGTTCTGACAGTTGTTGTTGTTAGGTGCCATTGAGTTGGATCCAACTCGTCATGACCCCATGTACAACAGAAATCACTGTCCAGTGTTTCTTAACAATGGAATCATATACATCCTTTGGCGTCTGGCTTATGTCACTTAGCATACAATAGCTGCACTTTTCTTTATTTCCAAGGTGCAGTCCCACTTTGTTACCCACTTCTGGTAACTGAATTCATGACTTGTTGCCTCTGTCTTAGTAGCTTCCCTAGTACCCCTGGTTTCTGGATTCTTGAACAGGGTGTTCTGATTTGCTTTTGCCAGGTACCTTCTCCTAGGGAATAGAGTCTTTCTCCTGATAATGAGGTCATCCACCAGGCTCCATTATGAGCCTGAGCTTATATATTGCTTACTTCTGCTGATGGGCCCTTTATTGGGGCACCATTGACACTTTACGCCACTGTTGCTTCAACTTGCCCATTACCCCTTGTGTTCTGCCCACTGGCCTACTCATGCTTCCAATGTGGACCTCAGGGTCCATTGCCCTGCTCATGTCCTTGGCCTATATAAGCAGGTGATTCTGATTGTAGGGTTCAGGAATATGATCTCTATAACTAGGTCATGACCGTTTGGGTCCCAAGAATTTTTTGTGGAAAAAACAAAAATGTGAGAAAACATTTTTCCTCTTCTTCTCCTTTCTGGAGCCCAGAATATTGACAGTTACACTCTCCCCTCTCTTCTGCTCTGGTGGTACAATGGTTATTTTCTCGGCTACTAACCAAAAGGCCGGCAGTTCGAGCCCACCAACTCCTCCATGGAAAAAACACCGGGAGATATATCTGCTCCTGTAAACATTAGAGCCTAGGGAACTATGTGGCAGATCTATCCTGTCCTACGGGGTCACTATGATTGGAATCAATCTGATGGCATACAACATCAACAATATTCTTACCTTCACTTTACTCTTTAAAGAAAGATGGGGCTCCCAAGGCCAAGTTAATAAGGGGAAGAGTAGTTTTCTTATGTACAATAGTGTTAAATGCTATGTAATATTCATTCTAAGTGCCAAAATGTCTTTTTAATCACACGGTACCTTTTATTAAAAAGAAATTTAAGTTACTGTGATTTTAGTTTATAGTGTAATACCAAGCATTTCCAGCCAGGCATGCCAGTTCTTTGATATTTTAGTGTACACTACCTATTGTGAATCAATAGAGGCCCTTTGAGCCTAGAAGAAGCTGGGGACACCAACATGACCTTCAGGAAGGCATGCTGCATATAGGTGGGGTGCTAGGTTCGCTTCCCTCAGTAACTCTTTGAACCTTCTGAAAGCCAAATCTACTGCATCCAGTGCTGTTCCAGGCTCCAGGGCAGAAGGACTGCCAAGTACGCAGAATTTTGCCAGATTGTGTAGTTATTTTATTAGGTGGATGAAAGTTTACAAATTCTAGTGTAAAAACCACTGGGCCAAACCCAGTTTTGTACAAACATTTTCAAAGGTAAAAGTGGAATACATTATCAGTCACTGATTCTTATAATGATAGTTTTTTTGGCTAACAACCATTTTTCCTCCCTTCTGCATACAGTGTCAGCAACAGTAGCACAAAGATGTTCCTTAGCAAAAGTTAACCCCAGTGGAGGCTAATTATGAAACCATTGTTGTTGTTGTGTGCTGTCGAGCTGGATTTTGTGCTACATGGGATATTTTAAGAAGGTTCTTCTTGGCAAAAATGTTGAGCATGAGTTTCATAGAATCATAAGTTATGAAGATTGAATTCAATGGTTAGTCAAGGGAATGCTGGGGAAAAAGAGGTAGAGGATGGCTATAATTTTCATTAATGCCATTGATTTGAAATGAAACATAAGACAGATTTCACTTGTAATTTTAATTTTACATTTCAGCTAGGATTTTCTAATGTAGCTTAAGTCTATATGCTACAATATAGTTGAATGCAATTTGATTTCAGAAATTCTTAATTTGGGCCAGCTCAAAACCAGTTGCTCATTGTGTTTAAACAAATCCAGATGATCTATTCAACAAGCCAATGCTAAGATCTTTTCACTGTAGTATAAATTCGGCCATCTACCTGTACATAAGGTATCCTGATAAGCACCCTGATCTCTAGTAGCCAACAGATAGTTGTATCCTTCTTCTTTTATTTGTAATTTGTAATAAGTAACCATACTGATATTTTTATAGAATATCTTCTTGGCAGTTGTTCCTTTTATGTTTATATGGTATCTCTTTTTCAGAAGGAAGGTTGGGCAATCTACTTCCGTAGTGATACTGCCTCGGAAACCCAAGGAGGGGTTGCTTTGAGTCGGGTCCAACTCCACGGCACATAGCAACAACAACAACTTTTTATTGATGCTTTGTTTCATATTAAATTTTGTCTCATATTAATATTGTTACACTCACATTTTTTTCGGTATTTAAATGGCGATTTTTTCCCCCATCCCATTATTTTCAGCCTTTCTACTGTCAATAAATGAACCTCTCTGATTTTCAGTGTTGTTGTTGTTGTTATGGGCTGTTGAGTCAGACCAGACTCATAGAGACCCCTCCTTGGGTTGCCGAGGCAGTATCACTACGGAAGTAGATTGCCCAACCTTCCTTCCAAGGAGTGGCTGGCGGGTTTGAACTGCCAGCTTTCTGGTTAGCAGTCAAGTGCTTTAAGCACTACACTACCAGATCTCCTATGATTTTCAGTAGATTAATTTAATCAATGACTTTCATTATGTTTACTGATATATTTGGATTTATTTCTGTATCTTATTTTGTATTTTCTATTTGCTAATCTTTTTCTCCTCCAGCATAGTGGCTAAGACACTTGCCTGCTCACCAGAAGGCTGGCGGTTCAAACCCACCAGCCACTCCTCGGAAGGAAGGTTGGGCAATCCTACTTCCGTAGTGATACTGCCTCAGAAACCCAGGAAGGGGTCGCTATGAGTCAGGGCTGACTCGACGGCACATAACAACAACAACAATCTTTTTCTCTGCTTCCTCTTTCTCTTTTCCTCTCTTCTGTTACTTTAATAAAGCTTTTAATAATATCCCTCCTTTTCTGCTACTGCTTTAGAATCTAAACATTACATTTCTATTTTTCTGATGATTACCCTCACATTTTTAACACTTATATTTTTAAGAGATTTTTTAAAAAAATATATATGGTTTTGACAGGTTAAATTTTGAAAATGCTAATAATGTAGTTTAAATTACTTTTATTACTTGGGAAATTTTGAGGAAGGGCTCAGAATTTTAAAAAAATAATTTATAAATGGATTTCAGAAAGAAGAGTAGGTGGAAAAATCACTTTAAAATTTTTAACATTTACACTTCACTTGTTTTTCTAGTGAAGATTGAAAAAATTTGGATTTTTTATATTCCTCCTGTGGTGGTTATGTTTGTGTGTCACCTTGGCTAGGCCTGGTTGAGTGGCTGGGCAGCTGGATGTAGTTTTCCCCATGATGAGACTGGTAATCAGCACTATGGTGCAATCTACTGTGCACAGCTGAGTAGTTGCCTTTGGGTATGTGGTCTGCTTCCAGTATATAAGAAACAGCTTTGGGAATGGTTTCTAGCTTATGGCACGCTTGGACCCTGCATGTAGCCATGTTGTTGTTCAGCAGCCTGCCATGCTCTGCCGTCCTTGGGACTTACAATGGACTTGAATTAATGGCTTGCCATGTTGTTTGTTAACATTGGGACTGTGCCATTTTACTTGTCAACCTTGGGTTTGTCAACCTCAGCAGCCAATAGCTGCCTGAGTGAAGAGATGCCTCTAGCTTCAGTGGGCTGGGAGCAAGAGGCAGAGCTGAAGCCCAAGGTCAAGGGGCTTTCACACAGCTCCTAAAGCCTGGAACTTTGAACTCGGACTTCTAGCCTCCCAAACTGTAAGAGAATAAACTCCTGTTTGTTCAAGCTATCCCATTTGTGGTATATTCCTGTCAGAGCAGCACTAGGTAACCAGAACACCTTTCAGATTTGAGATTAATCACAGCACTGTTAGTTATCCATTAAGGATCATCCACTCCATCTTATTAACATCCAGTTTCAGTTTTCTCTCTTTTTACCACACAAAATACTTTTAACACATTAATATATAACTCAGTTCACCAACATGTTTTAATCAATAGCTGTTTTCACTATTGCTTATTTTATTCCATACCTTCCCAATTTTCTCCCATAATTCATCCCTTATAGTCCTTTTACTGAAATCAGTAAGTGGTGAGCTCTATCTATGACTGAAAACATCTATGGAATGATTGTTTAGCTGGGTATAAAATTCTAAGTTGACAATTCTTTCCCCTTAGTACTTTGAAGGAGCTCTGGTGGCATAGTGCCTAAGGCATTTGATTGCTACCAGAAGGCTGGTGGTTCAAACCCACCAGCTACTCTTTGGAAGGATGACTGGGCAATCTACTTCTGTAGTCATACTGCCTCAGAAACCCAAGGAGGGGTCACTATGAGTCAGATTCGACTTGATGGCAGTGAGTGAGTTAGTACTTTGAAGACACTATCCTATTATCATCTGGCATCTGCTGACAAGAAGTCTGCTGTTAGTCTAATTATGGTTCTTTCATTGTTTATCTGCTTTTCCCTCCTTTTCCATAACACCTTACTGTTTCACTCTAGAGTATTTGAGTATAAAATTTGACCTTGTTCATTCTGTCAGTACACATTTGCATGACTAATTCTAAAAAATTCTCATTTATAATCCTTCAAATATTTCTTCCCATTTCTCCATTCTTTTCTTCTGAAACTCCTACTGGATTACTCTTGGAATCCCACAATGTATTTTCTTTATCTCTTAATTTCTCTATCTTTCTTTCTCCCTTTCCTCCCTCCCTCCTTCATCCATCTATCTATCCTTGCTTCTCTGGATGGCATTCTTGGTGAGGTCCTCATTACTACTTTCTACTTCATAAACTTTTTCTTTAATTCTATTCAGTTTAGAATTATTCCATTTCTTAAATATTTATTTCAGTGGCTATATTTTTCATTTTAAGATTTGTAATTATGTTTTATATCTTTATACTTTTGTTTCATGTTTGCCTGTTTTTGTTTTATAATTTCCTGTTCTTTCTAAATGAAAGTTATTCATTCTTTTACCTTTTCAAACATCTTAAAAATGCACTGCTGTCGAGTTAGATCTGACTCATAATGACTCCTTCTTGGGTTTCTGAGGTGGTATCACTAAGGAAGTAGATTGCTCAACCTTCCTTCTGAGGAGTGGCTGGTGGGTTTGAAACACCAGCCTTCTGGTTAGCAGCCGAATGCCTTAGGCACTACATTACCAGAGCTCCTTCAAACATCTTAGGGGTATATATTTCAAAGCCTTTGTCAGATTCTTCCTTAAAGTCACCTGGAGTGATTCATGTTCTCATAACTGATTTTGCTTGCTAGTTTTCTTGGCACTACATGTTTTGAGGTGCCTTGGAATGTCTGGTCTGAAGGCTCATTTGGAGCAGGAGTTTCTTTCTCTCTTTCCCTAGTGGTTTTATGGTTTCTATCATCTGGACTCATGGGCCATTAGTCCAGACCAGGTCTTGGTTGTAGTTCCTATTCTATAGGAGCTATAAGGTTACTAAATATCTTATTACCAAGGTCTTGTTTACTTGGTTACCAAGTCAGCAGTAGTTTGGCTCACTTGCCAATTGCCATGCTGTGACTTTGTTTTCCCATGGTTCTAGGTCTTATCATTAGGTGCCATTGAGTTGGTTCCCACTCATAGCAACTCTTTGAATAACAGAACAAAACACTGTCTACTCCTGCACCATTCTCACTATCACTGCTATGCTTGAGCCCACTGATGCAGGCCACCATGTTGGTCCAGCTTGCTGAGGATCTGCCTCTGTTTTGCTGACCCTTTACTTCATCAAGCATGATGCTCTTCTCTAGGGACTGGTCTCTCCTAATAACAAGGTCAAAGTACATGAGATGAAGTCTCACAATCTTCACTTCTATGGACCATTATGGTTTCCCTTCTTCAAAGACAGATTTGTTTGTTCTTCTGGCAGTACAACATTCTTTGCCAACACCATAATTCAAATACATTGATTCTTTTTTAGTCTTCCTTATTTATTCTCAGTTTTCATATGCATAAGAGTTAACAGAAAATACCATCGCTTGGTTCAGGCTCACCTTAGTCCTCAAATTGCTTTGTGACACTTTAAAGAGTCTTTTGCAGCATATTTACTCATGAAATATGTTGTTTGATTTCTTGACTGCTGCTTCCATAGGCATTGATTGTGAATCGAAGTAAAATGAAATCCTTGATGACTTCAATATCTTCTCCACATATCATGATGTTTCTTACTGGTCCAGTTGTAAGGATTTTTGTTTTCTTATGTCAAAGTGTAATCCATATGAAAGGTTCTAGTCTTTCATCTTCATCAGTTTCAGCAAGCAAGGTATCATCGGCATATCACAGGTTGTTAATGAGTCTTTCTCCAATCCTGATGTCAGGTTCTTATTCATATACTCCAGCTTCTTGGATTATTTGCTCAGCACACAGACTGAATAAGTATGGTGAAAGGCTACAACCCTAAGTCTACAGTCTCTTATAAAGTCATAGTTCCACTCAGGAGGTCTTCTTCTTCTTTTATTATTGTTGTTGTTGTTGTTATTTGCCGTCGAGTCGGCCCTGACTCATAGCGACCCCTCCTTGGGTTTCCCAGGCAGTTATCACTACGGAAGTAGGATTGCCCAACCTTCCTTCCGAGGAGTGGCTGGTGGGTTTGAACCGCCAGCCTCCTGGTTAGCAGTCAAGTGCCTTAGGCACTATGCTGCCAGAGCTGCCAATTCAACCTTTTTCACATGTACAATTACATTCATCATGCTGCATAACCATCACTAATATCTGTTACACCATACACAAATGGTGCATCCTCTACAATGATACTCGTTTTCTTATTTTTTAACCTGGCTAAGTTGTTTATGTTTCCTATTTTGATATTTTATCCATCACTGCCGTATTTTTTGGGCAGAGGAAGTGTGAAATCACTGCACTTTTTTGGTTGAAAGTCCTGTATGGGATGCTCACTCCTCTTCCCTACAGTCTATTAGAAGGAACTCTGAGTGCAGATGCTTAAGTGACCTAGAGTATAGGGAGTATAACTTGTTAAGTCAGAGGGAAAAAAGAAGTTTGGCAAAATGTCATGTCTGTGTCAAAGCAAGGCCACATGTTTACTGAAATGTGATAAGTTTTGCTTAGAGAGTAGGTAGCGGTCAGTGCAATTTAAGCCAGACATTGAACAGTGCGATTTCTGAAGATTCTTCTTATAGACACTGTGAGACATTGTTATATCGTTGTTTTTGTTGTCACATGCTGTTAAGTTGATTCTGACTCATAGTGACCCCATGTGACAGAATGGAACTTCCCCATAGGGTTTCCTAGGCTTTAATGTTTATGGGAACAGTTTGCCAAGTCTTTCTCCCATGGAGTTGCTGGGTGGATGTGAACTGTCAACCTTTCAGTTAGCAGCTGAGTGTTTAACTGTTGTGCCACCTGGACTCCTTACTGTTATATCATAGTTGTGATAATTGTGTTGCTTTGAGTTTTTTAATTGCTTCAATGTGCTGCCAAAAATTCCAGTATTTGAAAGAATGGCATGAATACAAAAATGTTATCATCTTTGCTTTGTATTATTATTATATAGATTCTAAACTCCTGAGAGGAAGGTTTCATGTCTTTTCTCTGTATTATGGTGCCCCCCTCGTGCCAGGCAGGTGCTCTACTATAAAAAGTGGTCTTGACAATGATGATGAATTTTAATTTGAATTGGTTATGCCTGGGAAATCACCACAGGAATCTGGCTGTCTGACAAAAGCTTTCAGATGATGCTATTGTTTTCCAATAAGCATCATGAAAAATTCACCAGCAGAGTGAAATCCAGACTACAAGTACTGACACATTTTAAACGAAAGATTTAAACAAAAAGATAAATGATATTGTGGATAGCTGCACACATGAAAGTTCACTGTTAATGCTTTTCTTTTTCAGTTGGTATCTGCATGACTGAAATGTCATCAAGTGACCTATAACTCTGGAAAAGGTGGCTTCATTTAGAGGAATAATGACTTAGGGAATCTGTGACTTCATGTTTTGTGTTTCTCGTGCCAAGATCCAGAAAGAGCCATTCTGGTTGGGATTCAGCTGGACCACAGCCATTAGCAGCTCTGCTGTGAGCCCTGAAAGTATTGCTGAGATCAACCAGGGACACAGCAGCCACCTGTGGACCCAGTGCTCTTTTGCTGGAGGAGTTAGGCTGCCATAGGGATGGCAGCAGGCTTTGCCTGAAGAAGGCAGCATTGATTATATTTGGAGTCATTCAATGAGTGGAACAAGTGGTTTGTACTTGGCTGTTAACCTAAAGGCTGGTGGTTCGAACCTACCCAGTGGCTTGAGGAAGAAAGACTGGTGTCTTAGTTATCTAGTGAGGTTAAAACAGAAATACCACAAATGGGTGGCTTTAACAAACAGAAATTTATTTTCTCACGGTTTAGGAGGCTAGAAGTTTGAATTCAGGGTACTGCCTCTAGGGGAGTTTTCTTTCTCTGTTGGATCTGGGGGAAAGTCATTGTCTCTTTTTAGCTTCTATTTCTTGGTTTGTTGGAGATCTAATGTGGCCTGTGGTCTACCTTCCCCCACTTCTGCTTGCTTTCTTCTTGCTCAATCTGCTCTGTTGCATCTCAAAAGAGAATGATTTAAGACACACCCTACACTAATATGCTACACTTACATAGCAAAGGGAACCCATTCCCAAATGGGATTACAACCACAGGTATATCAAACCCCAAACCAAATTCACTGCCATCAAGTTCTGACTCATAGACACTCCATAGGGTTTCCAAGGCTGTAAATCTCTATGGGAGCAGACTGCCTCATCTTTTTCCCTTGGAGTAGTTGATGGGTTTGAACTGCCAACCTTTCAGTTAGCAGCCCAATGCTTTAACCACAGTACCACCAGAGCTCCTTAACCACAGGTTACAGAAGTAGATTGCCCAACCTTCCTTCCAAGGAGTGGCTGGTGGGTGCGTTTGAACTGCCAGCCTTCCAACCACAAGTATAGGGGTTAAAATTTATAACACTTATTTTCTGGGGACTCAATTCAATCCATAACACTTTGATGCACTGTTTCCATAAAGATTACAAACAAGAAGAGCCTATGGAGCAGTTCCACTCTGAGCTGGAGGTCAACTCAGTGGCAGCTAACAACAGTCACTAGAGACTACCTATCCTACTTCTAGGGAGCTCTGGTTGCATAGTGCCTAATGTACTTGACAGCTAACCAGAAGGCTGGAGGTTCAACCCCACCAGGCAACCTTCAGAAGGAAGGTTGTGAAATCTACTTCCGTAGAGATACCGCCTCGGAAACCCAAGGAGGGGTCACTATGAGTTGGATCTGACTCCACGACAGTGAGTTTGGTTTTTGGTTTTGGTCCTACTTCTGACTAATGCTGAGATGCTGACAGAACTCTGCAAATAAGCAGATATATGAAGAGGTTCTCCTTCTCTCACCTGGCCACACGGAAAATGGACAGGCCACTTTCTGTGGGCTTTCTATAGAAACAACAGCGTGATACTGTTTGAATGGATTCCCTGTAATTCCTGTGGGGTCTACAATTTTACCATGCTATATCCTAATAGGAGCTCTCTGGTAGCATAGTAGCTAAGACACTTGCCTGCTAACCAGACGGCTGGCGGTTCAAACCCACCAGCCACTCCTCGGAAGGAAGGTTGGGCAATCCTACTTCCGTAGTGATACTGCCTCGGAAACCCAAGGAGGGGTCGCTATGAGTTGGGGCCGACTCGACGGCACATAACAACAACAACAACAACAACATATCCTAATACAACCACGGAGACATATTAACATTTGACTGCTTTCTTTGTAATTGTCAGGTGCTATCAAGTCAATTTTGACTTGTAACAACCCCATACGACAGAATAGAAGTGCCCCAGAGGGTTTTTTGGCTGTGCACTTTACGGAAGGAGACGGCCAGGCCTTTCTCACAGAGCTGCTGGATAACTCTGGATGGCAAGCTTTCAGTTAGCAGCCGAGTGCTTAACAGTTGTGCCACTAGGGCTCCTGTCTCTATGTAATACCAGAGGAAAAGATGATTAGAAAACATAGGCCAGAGATTAGAGGAACCACAGCAGATTTGACTTACAAGCTGAATTATGAAGTGGAGAGAAATGAGTTATTTACCTCCAATCTGTTGTTTTCCCATGCTGAAGAAACACAAGGAGTAGGCCAAGTCCCAACACAGCTTAGTATTTCTCCGAGGCAGCACTGAGCAGAAAAATCAAGCTCCAACAGATCTTCCCAATTAATACGAAACTTTGCGAGTGTAAGAATGGCAGGAATTCCTGGGAAGCCAAGTATGTGCTTCAAAAGTTTCAAACCATAAAAGTTATTTATGACCCCCTTGGGCCACAAGAGCTTCTAAAAGCCACAGAGGCTGCCTTTTGCCTCAGGATTTTGATGATTTTTGCCTTCTCAGCTGAAGAAGTTCAGAACTCCCTTTTCTTTCTTTTATATCCAATAGTCTCATAATTTTGGCTTAAGAGGCCAAAATAAACCACAAGAGTCACACTTTCAACCTCTGGTTATCCAGGGTATAAACAGGATGGCTGTGGAGTTTTTAAGCCCAGAGCCTCTCCGTTCTGTGGCTCCATATTCCCAACACAGAAGGCCATTAACAGCCCACAATGGGTTTAATAGAGAGATGTGGAAACTAAATAGGTTGATTATTTTAGACTAATTGAATTTCAGTTACTCAAGACAGCGTTTTTATGAACGATTGAGAATCGTCTGTGTGATAAGAGGGTCACTGTAATACTCTCTTTTATGCATATTTGAAAAATTTCCACAATGAACAGAAAAATGCAAACAAAAATCCCACACACAGAAAAAATATGACTAAGTTATACTTGCAGCTACATTACTCATTTTCTTTTTTTTCCCCTAGGCCTCTTTTTTTATGGTTCACTTATTCATCACTCAAATACTCATTGAGCACCTTCGATTCGCAATGCATCATGATAAAAAGTCAAGCTATAGTAAAGGTTCACAACTGTTCCTTTTAGGCAGCTTCCCATCTCTAAAATGCATTCACATTTATTCATTCATTCACTCATTCATTCGAATTCTCTTTCTCATGACTTTAAGCCTTCTTGGGCTGTTTTCTTGTGTGTGGGAGACCTTGATGAATCCTCAGACTTCTAAATTTATAATTTTCCATCCTAAGTGTCTCAAGAAACCTCCACTTCCAATCCTGTCGTTGGCCTTGCTCCTTGAATTTTTTCTGTTCTAGAGTGACACATGAGCACAGAGAATGCAAGAAAAGTGACAAAATCAAGTAAGTCTCTTTATTACGTTGGTATTTGGGCTTTCTCTCACAGTTTCCTTAAGGATGTTGTCTCATATTTTTATTATATGAAGCTCTGTTTCATGGTACATTTAGGGAACCAATGTAAGCCCAAATCTGATTTTAAGGGCTCTCTTATACTAGCCTTTTCTTTTCTCTTATTGATCTTCTCGCCTTCTTTTAGATGCATTAACTGCCCATGAATCAGGCCAAGACTCTATAGTTAATGAAAAAAATTCAAATCACTATAATGATGATTTCTACAAATGTAAGTACAGCATTCAATTAAATAAAAATGTATTCTAACAGTTTGCTAGATCTTCTTCCTCTAAGATCTTTCTTCCTCTAAGTCTCTAAAATTAAAAAGGAAAGGCAAAGAAAAACATTTTAAATCTCAATTTAAAATATGTCTTATGAGAGTTGCAACAATGATGAAGAGATCAATTCCACTCAGTTGTATAAACATGTTTGTCACAGAGATATACAAGTTGTTCTGGTTCCCTAGTGCTGCTCTGACAAGAAATATACCACAAATGGGATGGCCTTAACAAACAGGAGTTTATTCTTACAATTTGAAGGCTTTAAGTCCAAGTTCAAAGTGCCAGGCTCTAGGGGCCAGGAGAAAGCCCCTCAAACTTGGGGTCCAGCTCTGTCTCCTGCTTCTGGCCCTAGAGACATTTCTTCACTCAGACAGCTGTTGGCTGCTGAGGCTGAGAAACCCCAAGGTTGACAAGTAAAAAGGCACAATCCCGATGTTACCAATCCACAAGGCAGGCCATTAACTTAATCCACTTAAGTCCCAAGGTCGGCAGAGCATAGCAGGCTGCTGAGCCAGGGTCCAAGCGTGTCATAGGCTAGAGACCATTCCCAATGGCTTCTGCTTAAATATAGCAAGCAGACCACATACCCAAAGGCAGCTACTCAGCTGCTCGTAGTAGATTCCACCACGGAGTTGATTACCAGTCTTATCATGGGGAATACTACATCCAGCGGCCCAGCCACTCAACCAGGCCAGGCCAAGTTGACATACAAACATAACCATCACACACGTAAACAAGGAAGAGAATATACAGGCGAGAAAGCAGACTGATTAAACATATTTGGGTGGTGGTGGTGGTGGGTAGCTGTTTTCTTCTCTCTCTTCCATAATGATTTACTAAGCCACAATCAACTATAATAGTTTAGGTTGTACTAATTGTTTGTAACGAGTAGGATAGGCACTTTCAACACTCAGGATTAACACTCAATAAATGTAGTAAGATACATAGCATCATGTAGCTTTGCCCTTACATGGCTCCCATTACTCAGCTCCTAACACCTGCTGGAAACAGTGCAGTATTCAATCCATTCCCTGCCTCCACCTCCAAAATTCAAGTTCAAGAGCAGGGCCAGCAAACCCTAATGCCCACAGGTGCCCATCAGGGAAGTGTATCCCCCATCTTGCAGGGTGGATGCTGCTTATACCCACCGATCACTGACACAGGGGGCACTGCGCCATGGTTGTCTAATCTCTGATTTTTCAACAAAAGCCAGTAATCTCGATTTTCATGCAAACTGCCCTAATTTCTAAATGTTAGTATCAGAACAAAATAAAAACTGAGTGAAACAAAACACATCTGCAGGTCCAACATGACTCACAGGCAACCATTTTATACCCAACTGTGACACAATGCTTAAGACATCTGACTGCTAACCAGAAGGTTGGCAGTTCAAACCCACCAGCTGGGCCATGGAAGGAAGATGGAGCGATCTACTTCTGTAAAGATTTGCCACCTCGGAAACCCAACGGCAGTCGCTATGAGTTGGAATCGACTCGATGGCAGTGAGCTTGGTTTGGTGTTTGGTCTTTGGAGACATCTACAACTTGGATACCCCAAGGAAAATGTAAGACTCTACTTTGTTATATTACATTTCTGCCAAGACTGAAGTTAGTGGATAAGGACAGATGGGATTTATGATGACATTGAAACAGATAGGTATGGGATAGGGAATGGAAAACTGAATTTATCATCAAAAGGTCTACGTTTGAGTCTTAACTTATTCATTGGCTGATTCTAATGGGCAAGACAACTTCCTTTTTTTGAGTATCAGTTTCCTCACCTATCAAATAAGGAGAGTGATATGTCTCTCAGAGAGTGGTGGCGAGGATTAAAGGAATGGATTTGGAGCACTTTGTAAACCACCAAGAGAACTGTAAGAGGTGAACAGATTTGAATTTTGAACATGTTCATTACGGACTGGGAAAGAATTCAGCCACATAGGATTAAGCCTTCCTGGAAACACAAGGGCTTGATGATTCAATACTTCCATGGAAGAAAAAAGAAGAAGTAAGAGAGACAATGGTAACAGGGTCCAAGAAAAAAGTGCTGGTTGAAGGGACAGGAAGGAGAGCTGTGGCTTATGGGTAGCCCGGTTTCCTTCAGGAGCAAACTCCCCTAGTCTCTAAAGACCACAGTGAGACTCTTGACTGACTGCATGTGGAAGGCTCGCCTGGTGGGTTATTTGTGGCAGATTTAAACTCACAGGTTGGCTTCCTCTCCCTCCACACCCTTAGGTCAAAGAATGAAAATTCACTCCAATATTAGCCCAAGAAAAATATAATCAGGGGAAATCAAAATGCTGGAATACTTTTATTAATTCCAAGACTAAATACAGATGACTTTTTGGATAGTCAGGTGTTTCCAATTATCAGCAGCAACGCTCCCTCCTAAATTAGTGGGTAAATAAGCTGTCATAATAATTTATAAACCTTTCACCCAGAGAGCAGAAAATTTCACCAAGAGATTGTTGCTGGTTTTTCCCTTTAGGAGCGACAAAGTTCTATAAATTCTTTGCTTTTTAACTTTTAGTGAGGTCCCTGGGTGATGTGCTCGGCTGCTAACTGGAAGGTTGGTGGTTCGAGTCCATCCAGAGGCAAGGCCTGGGGATCTCCTGCAAAACCAGCAATTAAAAATCCTGTGGCACAATAGTCCTCCTCTGACACACAAGGTGGTCTCCATGATAACTGTTTTGTTAACTCTTAAGCACCAAGGGATAGGTAGCTTTTCAAAGTATGCTAAGCCTAAGCATCCTGATTTGATTTTAAAAATATAGAAAAGAAGGGAATTTATTGATGTTTTATTATATATATATATATATATATATATATATATATATATATATAGTTCTGCTGTGCATGGGGTCGCTATGAGTCGGAAACGACTCGACGGCACTTAACAACAACAACAACAACTACATATATATATATATATATATATATATATATATATATATATATATATATAAATTAAATAAAATATATAAAATAAAATCTCAATAAGACTAACCCAAATTTTAGGAAGACCCAATGAGAATTCTTGACCACCCTAGTCCATGAGGCCAACCACGCACGAGATCTTCCCAAATGCACCCAGGGCCGTCAGACTTTAGAAGATTCTAGATTTATCAGGACACACGTTCAGCTCAGACTCATCGAAGGTTAAGGAGAAACTCATTCATTTGATTCCACTTTCTTGCCCCAGACTTATTAGGTCTAGAAATCTATCTTATTGACATTTCAAATTCAGACATTTAAGATGTTAATTTACCTATAATCACGTGCATTAAAAAACAATTAAGAGAAACCTGTACACCAATGTTCATGGCAACAGCATTCACAGTAGTCAAAAGGTGGAAACAAACTAAATGTCCATCAGTAGATGAAAGCAAACTACAACATCCAAAGATATGTTGTGCAAATATAGTTCCTTAGGTAGTTCAAAGGAGCTCTGGTGGTGCAGTGCCTAAGGCATCTGACTGCTAACCAGAAGGCTGGCAGTTCAAACCCACCAGCCACTCCTCAGAAGGAAGGTTGGGCAATCTAGTTTTGTAGAAATACCACCTCGGAAACCCAAGGAGGGGTTGCTATGAGTCGGTTCCGACTCGAAGGTAGCGCATCGCGTATGCATTTGTGTTAGGTAGTTCAAGTGCCTGGAGGAATTTCTGTTATTTGCCACTTAATCTAGCACAGTGGTTTGCAAAGTGTGGTCTGTGAGCACTGGTGGAACTCTGAGACTTTCAGGGGTCCACAAGATTCAAACTATTTCTAATATTAAATAGTAAAGTGTTAGTTGCCCTTCTCACTGTGTTGTCATTTGTGCTAATGGTAGAAAGCTAGGTGGTAAAATCACTGCATCGTTAGCATGAAGCAAGACCAAACCAAGTATCAAATCCATTGCCATCGAGTGGACTCTGACTCATAGCAACCTTAAAGGCCAGGGCAGGTGTGCCCCATAGAGTTTCCAAGGCTATAAATCTTTACGGGAGCAGACTGCCTCATCTTTCTCCCATGGAGCAACTGCTGGGTTCTAACTGCCATCCTTTTGGTTAGCAGCCAAAAACTTTAATCACTATGCCACCAGAGCTTCTTGGAGCAAGACATTGGTACTAGACTATACTCAATGTCATTGTATTCTATACCACCATGCACTTGCAACAATTGAAAAATATATATTCATTGCACTTTCGAATGTCCTTGGTGAAGCAGTGAAAATTATTAATTATATTAAACCTTGACCTTTGAGTACCATCTTTTTTCTATTCTGTAAAGAGACATGGGAAGTCTGCACAAAGCATGTCTGTTACTGGCCTCTTGGCAGTTTGGAGTAATTTAAGGACCCATCCTCAGAGCAGTGTGTTTAAATGCATAAAAGAAAATGAAGAGGATTGCACAGGCAACCAAATAAATCAAATTACTTACCAAAAACTAGAGAACTGTGATAAGTAATACATGTGCTTATTTAACTAATGTGCTGAAAAATGAGATCTCACAGTGGGTCTAATACCTATTACAGTATCAAAGTACTGATAAAAAACCAAACCAAACTCACTGCCATCAAATCAGACCCGACTCATAGTGACCCCTCCTTGGGTTTCTGAGATGGTATCACTACAGAAGTAGATTGCCCATCCTTCCTTCCAAGGAGTGGCCAGTGGGTTTGAACTACTAGCCTTCTGGTTAGCAGTGAAGTGCCTTAGGCACTACGCTATAAAAACAAGTTGTCATTGCATCAGTTGTGATCCACAGCGACCCTGTGTGGTCAGAGGTGAGCTGTGCTCAGTTAGGCTTCCAGTGGCTGAGTTTTTGGAAGCAGATCCCCAGGGCTTTCTTCCAAGCACCTCTTGATGGACTTGAACTGGCAACCTTTCAGTTAGTAGCTAAGTGTGTTAACCAGAACGCTGGTGACTTACAGATACTGTTAATATGGCTGTAGTTTGTTGCCTACATTCAAAAATGAAAGAAATGCTAAATTGGTTGGTGAAAATAATGATGCAGTTTCTTCCACTATCAGAGTTCACCAATCCCTTAGAATTTATCCAGGGACCCTTTGGAGGCATCTGTGGACAGACACCATGTTAACCCTTGCTTCAGAATCATCTCCAATTCTTCATACAAACAGCAACCACAGTTACTCATCTTCCTTCCTCCCTTTATTGAGTTTTCTTCTTAGCTTTCATCACCACCTGACATACTATATAGTATTTGTTTGTTTACTATCTGCCTCCCTTCACTAGAAGGTACGTTCCTTAAGGACTAAGGCTCTATCTTGCTCGCTGTTGTCCCAGAACTTAGATCAGGGCCAGGCCCATATTAGATGCTCAGCTATTATTTCTAGAGTGAATGAATAAATAAAATCCACTTCCAAGTCCTGTGGAGATGACATGCATACTCTCTCCCGCTGCCAATTCTCCTTCGAGTTCGTATTCCTATTAGAACATCCCTGTGGACTGCAGTATCGACGTCTCTCATAAATATAAACTAGTCTCATTATTTAAACTGAATTGATTTAGAGAGAAGTTGGCACTTTAAAAACAACTTCTCAGTCAATTTATACAGAGCCTCTTAGTGCTGTCCCGTAGGTCTGTGGACAATCAGTGTCCACGACTGGTCTCCACTGGCTTCCACAGAGAAGAGGCAAATTACCAGAACACAACCCAAGGTTTTCTGCAAACTCCCCAAAGAAAAGTGTCTGTGGGCTAAGATGGAAAATATGAACCTGAAAGTCTGAATATCTGGGATTGTAATTTTACCCATGGAAACACTGGTGTCGTGTGAAAGAGGTCAAACAGCGAACTGGAAACCAACCATTCAATGAATTTATCACTGAATGTTTTCTTTGGCTTCTTAATCTTAGCACAGTCATTTTCTCAGACTATTTAAATTTAAAATCAAGAAAGGCCTCATTGGCCAATAATTTCAGCCTTCCTTCTCATCAAATATTTGTATTACAAAATCAATTCATGTTAATTATAGAAAACATAGATTGGCAAAACAGGAAAAATAAAAGACAATCATAAATCTGCCACACAGATATGAATGTGCTTCAATAAATGGCATAAAGAATATAAAGAGAGACATAAAAACAGTCTGGTGTGTAGCCTTCAGTGCCTTTTACATGGAGTCCTATTTTTCTTACTGTGGGTTGGCTCGACTGTAATGCCAAATTGCAAATAAAATATTAAAAAGAACAAGGGAAGCAAAAGTCTTTGAACTTTCTTACCCTGTGCTCTTAACATCTTTTTTTTTTTTTTGTATTTAAACATGAGGTTGCTTCAGAAAGAGGCCAAAGTTTCTGAAGAAGGATTTTTATTGCACAGAAATTCTCGCACCTAAATTACAAAGGGGGTGGGACAGAACAGACAAAGTAAAACTCATTCAATGGCCAAAAAGTGCAGGCAAATTTGTTATTTACATATGAACTGGCAACTTCTTATTAACTCTTTTAGTAAACTCATGAAGATTCAAAAGCATCAAATTAGAATGGGCAATGGCCTCTAGACTGGCTTTAGTTTTATGGGCCCTCTTCTTAGAAGACAAGGAGCTCTGGTGACATAGTGGTTAAAGCATTGGGCAGCTGATCAAAAAAGGTTGATGGTTCAAACCTATCAGCTTCTCTGAGAGAGAAAGATGAGGCAGTCTGCTTCTGTGAAGATTTATAGCCTTGGAAACCCTATGGGGCAGTTCTACTCTGCCCTAAAGGGTCACTAGGAGTTGGAATCAACTCGACAGCAGTGTTTGTTTTTTTTTTTTTTGTCCCTTGGAGACTGAATGCAGCTGCTGCAATATAACAAGGTCCTCATTACTGGTGGTACAGTCAACGTTCTCTGCTCTAATGGCAAGGTTGGAGCTTCGAGTCCACTCAGAGGCAGCTTGGAAGGCCCTGCCACCTACTTCAGAAAAGTCAGCTACTGACAACCGTCTGGGACACAGTTCTACCCTGATGCACGTGGGGTCACCGTGAGTCAAAGCTGCCTCTGGCCACTGGGATGTGTTTGCTGCTGTTCTTTACCTAGAAGGACACATGACAGAAGTGGGTCCATGTGTCACCTCCTTCTGTGATTCTGTTGTTGGTAGAACAGCTGCTTCTGTTAATGTACTCAAAGTTGTTTTCAAACAAGGCCAATCCTTTATTTTGGCAACAGTCTCATGGGTTACTTTTCTTTAGTGCCTGAGCCTTCTTTCAAATCAATCTCTAAGTGTTGGAGACATGCTAATGCATTTGTAAGAATCATAGACTCAGGACTTGGATTTTTTTGTGGTGTAGTCACTTCCTTTAACAAGAAGGCCCTGAAATTTCTGTGCTTTCAGTATTTTACTCTTAGATATTCCTTCCCTTTATCATCCTAATTCCTTTTGAAACTTTAAACTTTTTAACCAAGGTTTTTATTTGGGGAGCACTTACCAAGGAGATCTGGTGGCATAGTGCCTAAGGCATCTGATTGATAACCAGAAGATTGGCAGTTCAAACCCACCAGCCACTCCATGGAAAGAAGAGTGGGCAATCTACTTCCATATAGATTTACCGTCTCAGAAGCCCGAAAGGGGTTGCTATGAGTCAGAATCGATTTGATGGCAGTGGGTTTGCTTTGATTTGGTTTACTGAGGTCAAAGCATTTGACCTGCATGAAGTTCCCACACAGCCAAAAAGAGTTTCTTCACAGGTCTGAAGGCCTCAACTGATAACACAAAAACACTGCGAATTACAGTCATGCATCACATAATATCCATTTGAGCAACATCCAACTGCTTATGTGTTTGTGGTCTCATAAGATTATTATAAAGTTTAGGAATCCCAGTTGGAGAATGGGATATAGCAAATGCAAAAGCTTCCCCAATGCAACATGTGTATCTCATGTCTCTTGTATATAAAGCCAGATGCATAATGGTACGGCACATATATAATCTATAATACATATGTCTTGACAGTCATGTTACTGTCTGTTACTGGCTTATGGATGGACTGTACTTTCTACCTAGAATGTCACCCGTGTAACAGTGTATGCTGTGATTCATAGGCAGCAGCACCCAATCTCATGTCTCACAGATCTCCTGGGTATTACAGCATTATCTCTCTGTTTAATTTTCTTTCAAAAACCCTGAAGTGCATCATGGCTCCCAAATGCAGCAAAACCAGTGCTAGTGATAGCAGCAGCAAGAGGCAAAGGAGAAGTATCAATCTGGAAGCTGAAATCAAATGTTATCAAACAACACAAAAGTGTAACATCAGTGAATGTGTGTATTGCTTGCGATTGAGACACGTGCCTCTCAATAACTGTAATGATCTTCAAAAACAAAGGGGACATTCTCCACACTATTAAAGGATTGGCTCCACTCGAAGCTACAAAGCCTAAGGAAAATGTGAGAGAGACCTACATCTAACTTACTAACTCACTGCCATCAAGTCAATTTGATTCATAGTGACCCCTCCTTGGGTTTCCGAGGTGGTATCTCTATGGAAGTAGATCACCCAATCTTCCTACATCACATAGGGAGAAATCACTAATAATGTGGATTGAGGACCAAACACAAAAGGGACTCCCTCTCAGCACGCTGATGATCACTGGTAAGGCATGGAGCTTGTCCGAGATGCTTAAAGGAACAGAAGGACCAGACAACAACATGGTGTTCACACAACGTCCTAATCACATAACATCCTATTTCATAGAACATAATGTAGATGTTAAGTGATGCATGGCTGTGTGCACTCTTTCTAAACCCTTTGAACATCTATTATCTCCCTTTTTACTGGCTGATGGGGGACTGATGAAGTTCCCACGTTTCCAGGAAGGCCATGCCAGAAGGTGCAGATGTAGCAGTAAAGCTCATTGCTTGGGCTCATGCACTGTTGGTAAAGGGGCTTTGGGACATGAGTGGGAAGGAGTGCAGGGTTCTGAGCAGCTGCCTACATTAGCAGCTGGGTCAATGAATTACCAGAAATGGAGGGCAATGAGGAGGACAAGAAACAAAGGAACTGCAGCCTTGAGAAGAGGCAGAAATCTTTTGAAAAGTGGATCCAAAATGGAAAGATGCCAAGGAGAAATGACAAGGTGGAATGGATGGGGTGGGACTGGATAGAGTGGATGGGATAGGGAGCCGGCACAGGTATACAGGTCACCATGCAGTTGCCTACAGCTTCAGGTGGAGATCAAGGAAACATTCTCATCTGGCTTCCCTCCTGGCTTCCAGAGAACACCAGCAGGAAGGTGGATCTAAGAGCACTGCTGTCGTTGTTATTGTTTCAATAAATGAGACAGATCAGGGAACCACCACATGATGCAGGCCCTGCTTAACGGTCCAACCCCATCTTCCATTTCTTGCCACTTCCTGCCTCACACTTTGTTCTCCAGTAGGGTGTGTTGCTTTTCGCTCCTCCTATACATTGGGTGTCCCTAAGTGGTGCAAATGGGTAATGCACTTGGCTGCTACCCAAAAGGTTGGCTCTTTGAGTCCACCCAGAGATACTTTAGAAGAGAGACTTGGCAATCTACTTCCAAAAACTCAACCCTGAGAACCCTAAGGAACACAGCTCTCCTCTGACACACAAGAGAATGCAATGAGTGGGCGTCCACTCAATGCCAACTGGTACATCAAGCTGTTGTAAGGTATACCCTCTCGGCCTGGCTAACGTCTACTCCTCCTTAAGACTCAACTCACGTCCTGTCCTCCAGGAAGCATCACTGACATGACCTCCCAAGCCCTCCAGTGATGCTCATACATAAAGCCCTGGTGCTGGAACTCTAGGTCGATGCATCTCTCTCTCATTAGATGACCTGCTTCAGGGCAGGGTCTATGTCTTGCTTCTGCAGCGTCAGCTCACCCCATTGCAGTAGGCACAGAGCAGGTGCACAGTGCCTGTTCAGCTGCATGAATTCCATTTAATGAATAAACACACACAAACATGATCAAGCAATTCAAGAGGGGTGGAAGAAGGGATGAAACTACAAAGTAAGCTCCCTGACAATGGGCCATTCTGTTCAGTTTGCTGATATTTCCTAGGTACCCAGAACAATGCGATGAGTTCTGGTGGCTCTGTGGTTAAAGCATTGGGCTGCTAATCAAAAGGTTAGTGGTTTGAACATACTAGCTACTCCACAGGAGAAAGATGAGCCAGTCTGCCTGGGCAACCCTATGGGGTAGTTCTACTCTGTCCTATAGAGTTGTTGTGAGTTGGCATCTACTCGATGGCATTGGGTTTGGCTGTTTTAGAAAAGCACCTGGCATATACTCAAACCAAAAAAAAAAAAAGCTAACTCACTGCCATTGAGTCGATTGCAACTCATAGTGACACTATTTGGTTTCCAAGGCAGTAAATGTTTACAGAAGTAGATCACCCCATCTTCCTTCTGCAGAGTGGGTTTGAACTGCCGACCTTCTGGTTAACAGCCAGATGCCTTCTCCACTACGCCACCAGAGTGCCTTTGGCACATACTCAGCACTTAAAAATTAATTTAGGAATAGTTGTATAAGGAAGAAACACTTGGGTAAGTCATGCAGAAGAGAAGGATCATTTGCAGATTTGCACGCAATGTCAAAACCTTTCAAAGAGTTCTGGAGGGTAAGGGCTGCTTTCCCAAGAAATCTGTTTTTTTCTAGAAGCCAGCTTCATGGGCCATGCACACTTCCTCCCCAGCTTGTACATATATGCATGAGAAATATTTTCAGCAGCTCACAGATTGCAGTTTGAAGTGGCCCTTAGCTGTGGGTCCCCCTGATGTCGGAACCACGTAGACACACCACTTCACATGGAGGCCGGAGTCCTTAGCAGCTCTTTTTTGTCCTCACCCTTCTTGGATTGCTTTCTCCAGCTGCCGAGCTCTCAGGCACTGGAGGGCCAGACACAAGGAGAGAAGGGTCCAGGGCTCTGGAAGCTCCTACGTGGTGTTCTCCTGCTGCCAGGCGGCATACTTTATTACCCGGCTGGAGGGTGCAGAGCTGGGAGCCTAACACTTGGATAATAAACTGCAAGGGGCCAGGGAGGCAGGTAATTAATATCTCTGCTGGTTTGTGGGTGGGAGTAGACATGAAACATATCAGCCCCATCACTGGGCTATAATGGATGTCATAGTTCTCTTAAAAGGTCATTTTGAAGTTGAACCCCCCCCCCCCCAGTAGTATCTGCCTTTGTGAATGCAACATTCAAGAATGAATATAAGTGGAAACAGACACAACTGTCAAGCACAACCTTTGGCATTATATTATCCCTAATCATCAGGGGCCTGAAAATACAAGGAGATGTCAAGATCTCATTCTCATTGTCCTCGAAAACTATGAGGTTGGGAGACAGGCTGTAAGGCAAAAACAAAGGACATGACAATCCCTGCTACAAGAACTCAAAGGGAGAGGGCGTGGCTTAAGGAAATTTTTGTATCAGAAACACATCAGGGCATCATAAAGCTAACTGCATGTAGCACAGAGCTTAGAGGGCAGCTCTACAGTCAGAAAACCTGGGTTCACTTCAGGAATGTTCTGCTCAATGTGTAACAAGCAGCTCTCCAGAAAAAGAAAGGGTGTGTGTGCTAAATTGTAGCATGTGCCAACTTCTGTGGTGTAAACCCTCCACCCAAGAACAAATTCAAGCCACCATTTGGAATCAACTAGCTGGCATAATTCTTGAACATTTAACAACTGGCTCAGAGCCAGTTCAAGCCAGCTCTAGGACACCATCTTCTGCTATTTACTAGTTGTGTGAACTTAGGCAAGTTTCTTTACCTTCCTAATCCTTGCTGTTCAAAATAGGTGTACTAATAAAATCTATCTTAGAGGGAAGCTATAAAGATTGAATGAGCTGATGAACCTCTCGTTGCATGGAGCAAAACAACTGACCACTGGTCCCAGTTGTTTCGCTCTGCATCTGTCACTTCACTCATGCTGAAACCACCATCCCCATGGGCTGCTTTCACCCATTGACTAAGGAGACTAATGCAGGCCCATTCCTGCAAGATTCAAGACTCCTATGATGAGTGCTTTTGGCTGGAGGACTCCTTGTTGGCCCGGCTGAGATATTCTTAGAACCGCCCTGCAGATTGAGACTCTGCCTAGCCACTTCTTCCTCCTCATTCTCCTTCATGGGGGTCAGACCTCTGTTAGGTCCAAGGGGCTCTTCGCATTTCCCTTTTTCCTCCCTACACATTTCTTGCATGTCCAATCTCATCTTGACATCTGCTTCTTGGAGGACCTAAGTACGCAAATCACTCTGGATTGTGTATATAGTAAGTGTGCTCTCTCTATCTCTATCTCTATCTATCTATCTATCTATCTATCTATCTATATAAGAGTAATGTGGGATTCCCTTAGCCCTTAGCTTCTGAGTACCTCCCTTTTCCCTTGATAAGGGATCAAGAGAACATCTTCCCCAGGGAAATGAGGCCTACCCACTCGGGCATGCCTCTGCTTGCCCTACCAGGACAACGCATCCTCATCATGACCTCTGTTTTTCCATGTCCTTCTTACCCACACCCATATCCACCTGGCTTCTTACTTTATCACTGAATGAACACTGCAACAATATTTCCTCAAGATTTACACTATACACTGACATTTAGCAAACCCAAGATATCCTCAAAGCATATCCTGAAAATACTAAGAATGTAGCTTCCTTAAACTGTTAGTGGCCCCTCTGCCTCCCATAAAACCTTAAATTCAACCAATCTATTTCTTTAATTAAGCACAAAGAATTTTGAGAACAAGTAACAGAACACCACCATCTGAATGCTCAAGAATTGGCCATAAAACAAAATAATTTAGAAGGGCCAGAGTCTCAGGTACCATGTGGGTTGCACAGGTAAGTCAGATAGTTAGGACTCAAAGGCACCATCTTCTGGTCCAATCTCCTGAATTTAAAGAGGAATGCAAGACCTATAGAGTTAAATTCTACATCAAACTTTCCAACGTAAGTTGGGACTGGAACCCAATTGGATTGCTAGTAGTGTTTGTCTTACTCCAAGGCCTGCTTCTGCAAGTGAAAAACTAAATGGAGGAGCTCTCTGTTTCTCATTTGGAATGGATCAGTTTTGGTACTGTGCTCTGCTCGTTCTCCCCGCGCTTTCCCATCCTACAATCTCGAACACTACGGCAAGGGCAAAGCATGAATCGGCTTCACTCACCCAAAGTAGCTTCACCTACGCTATTCGCTATTCATGTTCACCCATACAATACCCTTAAAGATGAGGAACCTAATCAGCTCCATTCTACAGATGGAGGAGAGTGCACGAGGGGCTCTGCCCTTGCCCAGGAAGCAAGTGAATGCAAATCCTACAGCCTTGACCCTCCCTCAGCCACCACTTTTGCCCTCAGTCCACCTGGATCTTTCCCGAGGGAGAAACTGAAATAAATGCCTGCCAGGCTCAGCTTCCGGGCCCAACTAACCACTCCTTCCCTTCTGGAATCTTCTTTCCCCAAGCATGTCCAGTCCATTAATAGGCCATTCTTCGCTGCACTCGCTGCAGGCCCACGCTGACTCTCCCACCCCACCACCTTCCTCCATCTCTTACTTTTGCTCCTTCCTTGAACATTTGGGCAAAGCCCTGGGCCTTGGGGACATGAAGTGCCAAGGCCAGTCTGCAGAGTCCCTTTCACATGTTCACTAAGCAGATCCCTAGAGGAGTATCTTTTATCTAAAATATTAAAACCAACAGTGGAAAAGAAGTGGCCTTCAATATGAAGGGAACATTTACACCAGGTAGACATACTCCTTGGAGAGAGCAATCATGGGAGAATAGATGGGCTGTGTATGCACAGGGAGACAGCTCAGAGGGCAGGAGTGCATGGAGGGAAGGACATGTGGAGGGGGTAACTATGAGGAAGAAGTAGGCAGGGAGCTGTTGCATTGTGGGAAACATGAGACAAAGTGTATGTGAACTGCTGTATGGAAAGTGAATTTGTTCTGTAAACTTTCACCCAAATCATAATTTAAGGAAGAAAAAAAAAAAAAGAAAGAAAGAAAAAGAAACAAATAATGCCTTCTTCCCTGTTCAGAAGAGTTTATTATGGAAAGGAAACATTTTGAAAATGGAACTTTGAAAATATGTTGGGTAAATACTGTTTTATTTATTCTTTTTGCTTTTCAAAAATTTATTTTCATTGGATTACTGGGATTCATTTCCCCCTTTAAGGAAGAAGTGTGTGAATTAGGTCACACCATCTTCATACCAATTTGTTTATTATTAATGGCTGGTATCAAAAAAGTGCTAGTGGACCTCACGTTCAAAAGTACTATTTGCCAAGGCTGCTAAGTCAAACAGAAGGCCCTCTTTTTGCTCTTAATAATAAAAGATCAGTTTATTATTAAAATTCTTAGTATCATAATTTCATTGGGTCTAACAAAGAGAATGAACTCTGAGACCTACTGTGTACTGGGTTGTTGTTGTTGTTGTTGTTATGTGCCGTCCAGTCAGCCCCGACTCATAACGACCCCTCCTTGGGTTTCCGAGGCAGTATCACTACGGAAGTAGGATTGCCCAACCTTCCTTCCGAGGAGTGGCTGGTGGGTTTGAACCGCCAGCCTTCTGGTTAGCAGTCAAGTGCCTTAGGCACTATGCTACCAGAGGTCCTGTACTACTACTGTGCACTGGGTAGTGCCTTTAAAATCCTTAGGAGAAATAACTAACATGGCTGAGAACAATCAAGCCTCTATTTTATAGTCTAGAAGAAATACAGTTTAATCATCAGTGGTAGCCTACAGGCAATTTGGATCTACGCACACCAAATTCAGATATGCAAATTATATGAATGGAAAACTGTGAGAAAAATACACTGACATGACTGAGTATTTTTAAAACAGTGAATCAATTAAATATTCATCTAGTCATTTATTCAACAAATAACTTTTGAGCACTTAACCCTGCCAACGCTTGATTTTTCAGGTGCTGAAGTAATGGTGGTGAATAAGATAGATAAGTTCCCTGTCTGTATGTAGCTAATTCTACTAGCAGGAGTCCTCTTGGCACCCCAGTTAAATGCTCAGCTGCTCACCAAAAGGTTCATGGTTTGAACCCATCCAGCTGCTCGTTGGGAAATACCTGGTGATCTGTTCCTGCAAAGATGACAGCCTAACAAACCCTAGGGGGCAGTTCTACTCACTCGCATGAGGTCACTGTGATTCAAAATCTATTCCATGGCATCTATCACCAATTCTATTAGTGATGAGTATCAATGGAAGCAGCAGTTAAGGCATCAAATGATGTATTGCGTTGAGCAAATGTGCTGCAAAATACCTCTTAAAAGTGTTAAAAAGCAAAGATGTCACAGTGAGGACTAAGATGCAGCTGACCTTGTTTCAATCACCTCCTATGCATGTGAAAGCTGGACAATGTAAAAGGAAGACTGAAGAAGAATTGATGCATTTGAACTGTGGTGTTGGCAAAGAAGACTGAGTATACTGTGGACTGCCAGAAGAACGGACAGATCAGTCTTAAATATAATACACCAGAGCGGTCCTTGAAGCAAGGATGGCAAGACTTTGGCTTCGTTTTTTTGGACATGTCATAAAGACAGACCAATGGACAGAAAAGGACATCATGATGGTAAAGAAGGGGGTCAGTGAATACAACAGAAACCCTCAGTGAGATGGTGTGACACAACAGCTACCGCCATGGACTCCAGCGTACCAATGACCATGAAGATGACTGCACTGGACAACAGTTCCTTCTGTTAGACATAAGGTCACCATGAGTCAGGACTGACTAAGCAACTAACAACAACAAACGTGATGAGCACCGGATGGCAAGGGGACATACACCAGCAGGGAAGGTATTGTCCATGCTCTTAGGAGCTAAGAGTCCGGCTGGGGGACAACAGAGGAAACAATTATAGATTCCTAGAGGACAAAAAGGGGAAGTTCAGCATAGGGGTTGGAAACATGGGCTTTTGGATACTAGCTCCATCCCTTAATGAGTATTACTTAACTCTAGGCAAGTTACTTAACCTCTCTGACCATTAGGATTCTCATCTCTAACATAAGATTATAATAGTAACTTTCTCATAGGATTGTAAGGATTAAATGAAGTATTCAAGTGCTAAGTAGTGCCTGGAACATAGTGAGAACTCTCCAACACTAACCAAGAGTCAGAGCTGGGACAGAGCATAGGAGTAACTGGAATTCTATAACAGGGAGAGTGCCCCAAGGACTGGGATCCAGAGAGAATGGATGGAAGTCTGAAGAACGGGTAGGATATGGATGTTGTTATTGTGCACTGCCATCTAGTTGGTCCCCGACTCAGCAGCTCTGTGCACAGCAGAAGGAAATGCCGCCTGGTCCTGAGCCATTCCCATGATTGGCTGTGGATTGGACCATTGTTACCCATAGGGTTTTTATTGGGGGGTTTTCAGATGTAGATGCCAGGTCTTTCTTCCTAGTCCATCATAATCTGGAAGGTCTGTTAAAGCCTGTTCAGTATCATGGCAACATGTAAGCCTCCACGGATGGGTGAGTAGTGGCTACACAGGAGATGCCCTGGCTGGGAACTGAACCCAGGTCCCCAGCAAGGAATGCGAGAATTCTACCACTGACCCACCAATGGAGAGAGCAAAGAGGAGAAGGCCTTCTACACGAGGGCAGCACCACAAGGGAAAGAATGGAAATGGGGAATGTTCTGCAAAGGGGATGTGAGAAGCAGGGTTAGAATAGTGTTTACTGGGAAAGCAATAAAGCAAGGCTGATGGCTGGGTCCAGATTATAAGAGCCCTGAAAGCCAAAAAGAAAAGGACTTCTGAACTCAGCACAGAAGGCAAGAGTCGCCAAGCTTCTTGGGCAAAGAATGGACTCACATGTTAGGGAGAGCAGCTTTTGGAAAGCGAACCTGGCAGAGCTATGCCAGGTGAAAGAGAGGGAGAGTGACTGGAATCTGGGGGGATCAGTTAGGAGGCTGCTGAAGAGTTGAAAAATTAGACTGTGGTGTTGGCAGAAGCAGTGGGGAGAGTGTGAGAAAACCTGAGAGACTTTCTAAAGGAAAAGTAAAAATGTGTTTCTGTGCAGATTGGACCAAACAGAAGAAGAACTTCTCTTTAATCAGGACAATGGTATGTTGGTGATGTATGCAAATCATTCAAATGTTTTACTAACTCAAGGGATCAGATCAAACAAAAATAGAACGGGTAAGAGGTATGAAACAGACTGTAAAGCATTCTTCTCGGAAGCCCAAGGAGGGCTAAAGGAAGTCTCAATGAAGATGCTGGGGTTGGAGTACTCATGGAAGAAACTGAATATTGGAAACCAAAAAAATAAACCAAACTCACTGCCATCGAATCAATTCTGACTCATAGCAACCCCCTTTGGGTTTCCGAGCTGGTAAATCTTTATGGAAGTAGATTGCTCAGTCTTCCTTCTACAGAGAGGCCAATGGGTTTGAACTGCCAACTTTCTCGTTAGCAGTCAGATGCCTTAGGCCCTACACCCCCAGAGCTCCTTGAATACTGGAGATGGGAGGAGCCAATTTGTGAAGGACAAGAAACAGAACCCACCACTCAAATAAATCAGTAACCACTCAGTCCTTAACACTTGGATTTGCATGTAAAGGTAAAAGGTATATAATAATTTCTGACATCATGCTCTAAATTGAATGAGGGGAGTGGCTGGAAATGACAAAATTAAAGTTTCATATTCATATATATTAAAGCAAAATAATTCAAAGGACAGAGTTGATTTCCTTCTTCACCTTCATTTCCAAAAGGAAGAGAAGATCAACAGTCTCCATGACCCGTGTCACGTGCTTGCTGCCCACACAGGGCTAGAGCGATCATGGCGGAAAGTGGTGAGTTACTCAGAAGTTGTCCCACAAAGCTTCTCAAGTACAGAGCTTCAAGGAGAAAGTTCACTCAACCTTATGTCCACAGTCGGCATTCCCCCTCAAGAGTCTTGGCTCATTTGCTTCAATATTTATATTTACATGGATAGACTAGAAACTTCTGAAAGAATGGGTCTCATCCAAGATGTCTCACCTTTCTAATGTCAAAGTGTTCTTGGGTTCAGTTCAAATGCCTGTCAGGTCCTTCGGTAGTAGCCCCAAAAGAAGTCAATGCAGGCTTCACCACAGAGGTTGGGAGAATGTGTGGCATCTGTGTCAGAGGCGGGCCAGAAATAGTCAAAGACAATTGGGGCTGTGAACAATTCAATTTTACATCTGCTCTCCTAATTAAAAGCAAGGCAAATGTGTACTAAGGGTACCTTCAGCCTCCAGCTGTTTCTCATCAGTCCACCTCAAAATTGCAAACGATGACTCTATTCTGTATTTATCATCATTTATTAAATGTCTTTACTGACAAACTGGCTGCTGGGAAAACCACTCGTATGGAAATAAAAACAAGACAACATCCAGCCCAGAGACCTCAAGACAAGACACCAACATTGAACTTGCCACTAGCATTATGTCTTTCACAGGCTGGAAAAGCGGGCTGGTGGCAAATGTAGCCTTGAGCTTGTGAGTTACCATAAATGACATCTAAGTTACAAATGGATGGGGAGGAGCCAAGGAAATACTTCTTTGTCTTTTTCCATAAGTGTTTCTGTAATTAGACATTGAGATTTCTATTGCTTATATTCTCCCTAAAATGAAATCCCAAAAAGTTTGAGACCTTAACATTAAACTGTTAGAGTTTAAGTAGAGAAGTAGAGATAAATAAAAGTTGCCAATTAGCTATTTAATGTTTACTTCAATTATCTGTCTTCTATAAGAAGCTGATTCTTGTCACCCTTACATTTAATATTAGTCTGGAGATACTAGCAAAATCAACTGGATAAGAGTTATAAATATTGGGACAAGGAAGGAAATAAAATGATCCTTATTAGCTGGAATATTATTATATATGTAAAACTAAAAAGAATCTACTGGAAATCCATTTACAAATGCCAAGAGAATTCAGTAAGAGACTGAGTCAGACAATTTACAGAAATTAGTAACAGTAATAGTAATATGGGAGCTCTGGTGGCATAATGCCTAAGGCACTTGACTGCTAACCAGAAGGTTGGCAGTTCCAACCCACCAGCCACTCCTCGGAAGGAAGGTTGGGCAATCTACTTCTGTAGTGATACTGCCTCGGAAACCCAAGGAGGGGCCGCTATGAGTTGGAGATGACTCGATGGCACTTAACAACAACAATAACAAATAATAATATACAACAATAACAAAAAAGATAAAAATACACTTAACATGATGATCTAGAGGAAAAGAAAAAACAACAACTTTAAAAGACTACTGAGGGATTTGAACAAATGGAAAGGGAAAATAAATTCTTGAATAATAAGACAGGATGAAGATATCACTTCTCCCTAAATTAATCTAAATCTTAATGCAAACCCAATGAAAATGACAATAAGGCTTTCTGGTTATGTTTCTGGCATGGATGGTGTGGGAGAGCGGGTAGGTGGGAGACTAAACAGGCTGATTTTAAAGTTCCTGTGAAAAAATTGACAAAGGCAAAGTGCTAGGACTATTTGGGAGAAAGAAGAATGAGCAGAGATTGGTTTTGCTGGATAATAAAATGTATATTATGTAATGGTAGTGTGTGTGTGAGTGTGCATGAGTAATGAATGCACTCTTGCACATGAACAAAGCAAGAATTTTTTATATGATAAAGGTGACACTTTAGATTACTGGTGCCAAGATGAATTATTCTAAAATGTTGCTGGGTGATTTGGCACCCATCTTGGGATAAGAAGACACTTGGGCTGGTATGTTACATTCAACACCAGGATAAATTTCAGACATATCAATAATTTTAATTTAAACAATAAGCACAACATGAGCCTGTAAGGTACCAGGGAGAATGCTTTTATAGTCACAGAGCAAAGATCTTTCTAAATGTAACACAAAACTTAAAAAGGCATGATAAAGAAAAGGATTGATGGATTTGACCACAAAGAAATTTTTTAAAAAAGAAAAAATCTATTCATGGCAAGGAAAGAAAATAACAAGAAATTACAAACTAGGAAAAAAAAATGCAATTCATATCACAAAGCTATACGTTAATTCACATAATTTTTAAATGAGATTTTACAAATAAAACTGTTCGCAAAATGGGCAAGGATATGATGAGAAAGGGTTAAACACATGGAAAGATGCTCACCTTCACTCAGAGAGAGAGAAAGGCAACCTAAAATCTCTTCTATCAGACTGATGAGATGTTTAAAAACACTGTGGAGGAGCGACAGGAAAAAAGATGGAAGTATAAACCAGAGCAGCCTCCATGAGGGACAATTCGGCAATTCTGTTGGGATTACCAAAATACAGGCCCTGTGACCAGTAATCCCACTTTGAGGAATTTATCCTTCCTACACAAATGACTGCTTGTCATGAGTCAGAACGGAGTCAACGGCAACTAGCAAGAAGACCAATGATGTGTGAGTGAGGCCATTCGTCACAGCACTGCATGTAACAGTAGAAGACTGGAAATGACTTAAATGTCCATTAATAGAGGAACTGCTAAATAAATTGTGCAACTGCAATACCATGGAACATTATGTAGCAAAATGGAACAAGGAAACTGTTTATGTACTGTTATGGAATGATCCCTACTCAGAGACATCTATTGTTAATATTTCAGACTATTTCCCTCCACCATTTTTTTTAATGCAAAATTGAGAGTTTTTATATTGGTATATATAATTTTCTTTTTTTTTTTCCTCCCCCAACTACATTCTCATATCAGTTATCATGCTTAAGTGCTTAATTATTGTATAATATCTTTCATATGAGTATGCTGTACTTTAAGAGCTCTGGTAGCGTAGTACCTAAGGCTCCTGACTGCTAACCAGAAGGCTGGCAGTTCAAACCCCCCAGCCACTCCTCGGAAGGAAGATGGGGCAATCTACTTCCATGGTGATACCACCTTGGAAACCCAAGAAGGGGTCACTATGAGTTGGGTCAGACTCAACAGCACATAACAACAACAACAACATGCTGCACTTTTTTTTTATTATACACACAAAAATAATTTTTATTATCAAAATGTTAGTTTGAAAAAAATTTGCTGTGATAACACAATTAACTTTGTTTTACATAAATCTTTGACTAATTTCTAAGGATAGATTAGTAAATGTGGAGTTGCAGGGTCAGAGGATATAAAATATTTATGATTTTTTATAAGTATTATAAATTTTCTTTCTAGACATTCCCTCAATGTTGTCACACACACTCCCATAGACTGTGTCCTAAACAAATTTGGTGGAGTCATTCACTTATACTATAATGTGAAAGGTACCTCATGAATTGAACAGTGCACAACATAACCCACAGTCCCAGAATCACGACATGAGAAATATATGGACAGATCCATCATGACGCACCCTTGATGGCTCTGAATATACATCAGAGATGTGCTGTAGCTGGCTTGTAATGGCTTCTAGGAGACAACTGGTCATCTCATAAGTCTGCTGCTTCAATGACGTCATGTTAGCAGCCTGAACTATTTATGCCATACCTGGTGCCATCAAGTTGATTCTGACTCATAGCAACCCCCACTGGGTTTCCAAGGTGGTAAATTTTTACAGGAGTAGATTGCCCCACCTTCCTTCTGTGGAGCAACTGGTGAGTTTGAACTGCCAACCTTCTGGTAAGCAGTCAATGCCTTAGAAATTGGCAAATGTTACAAATCAGCCCTTCCCTCCAGAGAGGCAGGTGTTAAACATTTACCAGCACACCAATGATTACACTTTCTACCAATTTGAAATAAAGGTGGTTTATTGCTTTAGTTTGTAGCATTAAACAAATTATGAATGAAGTTAAACAACGTTTCACATTTATTGAATTGAATTTTATATGTAATTTTTCAATTGAGGAAGTAGAGTTATTTTTTATTTCCTTCTCATGTATAAAAAGCTCTTATATCTTTAATTATCAATCCTTTGTCATAATTGAAGGAACCTTGGTGGCAAAGTGTTAAAGTGCTTGGCTGCTAACCTGATTATAAGTTGATCTTAGTGAAGGGTGAAAACCAAAAACCAAACCCACTGCCACTGACTCAATTCTGAATCATAGTGACCCTACAGAGTTTCCAAGGCTATCAGTCTTCACAGAAGCAGACTGCCTCCTCTCCTGCAGAGCAGCTGGTGGGTTTGAATTGCTGACCATTTGGTCAGAGCTCCTTAGTAAGGGGGAAGGCAGGGTTCAATCAATCTTGGTAAGATTACCCAAATTGTTGATCTTCCATCATTTTCCCTCTTCTCTTTATAAGGCCCATTGTACCTACCTTCTTTGAGCCATTTGCTATTTCTGGAATCAAAAGTTTCCCTATATGCATATAGAATAACTGTTCAGAATAAGCCATATGTTCAAATTTCAAGGAGTTTTGATTATTTTTAACCATGGGCAGAGGAATAGTGGTCTGCGCCTCTAATGTCTGCATGGTTTTGTGGCCAGTTGAGTCTCCACCCATTCCACTCATTTCCTGGCTGCTTTCCTGGAAGATCAATTTAAGTGTCACATGAGATAGAACCAAACTTCCTGTGAAACTCCAGGGAAAACACATCTACTGTATCATTTCTACCCTGTCTGTGATATTCATTCTTCTATAATAACTCACTACCATTGAGTTGATTACGACTCATAGCGACCCCCACTGGGTTTCCAAAACTGTAAATCTTTACAAAAGTAGATCACCCCATCTTCTCTTGTGGTAGTTAAGTTTGTGTGTCAACTTGGCTGGGCCTGGTTGAGTGGCTGGACAGCTAGATGTAGTATTCCCCATGACGAGACTGGTAATCAACTCCATGGTGTGAGCAGCTGAGGGATGTGCTCTGCTTCCTGTATATAAGGAGAAGCCTTGGGGATCAGTCTCTAGCTTGTAGCACACCTGAATCCTGCATGTAGACGTGTCATTGTACAGCAGCCTGCCATGCTCTGCCAACCTTGGGACTTTCAATGGATTTGAATTAATGGCCTGCTGTGTGGTTTGGTAACATTGGAACTGTGCCTTTTTACCTATCAACCTTGGGCTTCTCAGTGTCAGCAGCCAGTAGCTGTCTGAGTGAAGAAAAGCCTCTAGCTTCAGTGGGCCGGGAGCAGGAGGCAGAGCTGAAGCCCAAGTTTGAGGGGCTTTCACCCAGCCCCTAGAGCCTGGGACTTTGAACTCGGACTTAAAGCCTCCAAACTCTAAGAGAATAAACTCTTGTTTGTTAAAACATCCCATTTGGGGTATCTTCTTGTCAGAGCGGCACTAGGTAACTGAAACATCCTTCTGTGGAGCGGCTGATGGGTTTGGACCACTGACCTTCTGGTTAGCAGCCAAACGCCTTACCCACTACAGCACCAAAGTGCCTCTCGATAATAAAAGGGACCTAAAATAGTTTGTTAAATGTTGCCTGTGAATCTAGTTGATTGGGAGCCGGTACTGGCACAATTTCCAAAGTTGATTATTCTTTAACTTTCCCAGGTATTTCAATATCCTAATATTAGAAGCTCCTTTCAATTGCATTTCAGGAGATTGCTGTTAGGTACCCTCCAGTTGGTCCCGACTCATAGCAAACCCCTGTACAAGAGAAAGGAACACTGCCCCTTCCTGCACCATCCTCACCACTGTTGCTGTGCTTGAGCTCACTGGCAGCCACTGTGTCAATCCATCTCATCCAGGCTCTTCCTCTTTGTCACTGCTTTCCCAAGCATGACCTCCCTCTCCAGGCACTGGTCCCTCCTGACAAAATGGCCAAAGTACATGAGATGAAGTCTTACCACCCTCATTTCTAAGAAGTGTTCTTAGGCTCGTTCATTCTTTGGCAGTCCAGGGACATCTATTCTTTGTGTTCCACAGAGACAGTGGTGGTTCAGTGGTAAGTTTTTGTTTTCCATGAGGGAGACCTGGGTTCATTCATGGCCAATGCACTTCATACGCAGCCATCACCCGTCTGTCACTGGAGGGGTGTGTGTGGCGATGATGCCAAACAGGTTTCAGCAGATCTTCCAAATTAAGATGGATTAGGACGGAGGGCCTGATGGTCAACTGAAAATCAGCCAATGAAAACCCTGCGGATACCAACAGTCCAACCCATAACCAATCATGAGGATGGGGCAGGACCAGGCAGCATTTGTTCTGTTGTGCATGGGGTTGCTGTGAGTTGGAGGCTGACTTGAGGGGAGCTAACAGCAATAACATATGTGTTTCTGTTGAACATAGTCCTCGAGCTCTAAGGCACTTAGCACACTCATGGCTCTCTGCTCCTCAGCACCCATCTAATCACCTACTTTGAAGATATGCTTAGGCTAATATTTATACCATGCCTCATGCTTTCAGAAGAGGCCCTCCATATGGTGACAAATGGTCAACCCTGCCCTCTTAGTTTCTGTCCTCCTCCTAGTCAAAAGTATTTAGTGCTTTTATTTTTACCTCTCTGCTATTTTATACTGCCTTCCTCTTCACCCATGGTAATGTGTCTACCCACTAGTTTAGTTGGTGGTTCACCCTCCCTTCCTCTTCCACCCCTGATAAGTATCAAAGAATATTTCTTTTTGTGTGAAAACTTTTCCTTGACTTTTTATAATAGTGGTCTTATAAAATATTTGTATGAAACAGAAAGTGGAAATTATCCAAAAATATCATTAATATCACATGCAAGTAAAATTTTGCTGAAGACAACACAAAAATGGTTGCAGCAGTCTATTGACAAGGAACTGCCAGAAATTCAGTAAGGTGTTTCCCTGTATATTATTGACTATGCAAAGACATTTGACTGTGTGAATCACAAAAAATTATGGATAAATTTGCTAAGAATGGGAATTTCAGAACATCTAATTGTGCTAATGAGGAACCTGTACACAGACCAAGAACCAGTTGTTCAAACAGAACAAGGGGATACCTTATCGTTTAGAATCAGGGAAGTTGTGCGTCAGGGTTGTATTCTTTCCCCCTACTTACTGAATCTGTATGCTGAGCAAATAATATGAGAAGCAGGACTATATGAAGAAGAACATGGCATCAGGATTAGAAGAAGACTCATTAACAACCTGTGATATGCACATGACACAACCTTACTTGCTGAAAGTGAAGAAGATTTAAAGCACTTACTGATGAAGATCAAAGACTACAGTCTTCAGGATTACACTTCAACATAAAGAACATAAAAATCTTCACAACTGGACCAATAAGTGACATTATGATAAATGGAGAAAAGACTGAAGTTGTCAAGGATTTTGTTTTACTTGGATTCACAATAAATGCCCACGGAAGCAACAGTCAAGAAATGAAACGATAGTCAAGTCATGAAACAAAATGTCTATGAATTGTTGAATGAAACACCAATTTGCTCTGCAAACTTTCACCCAAATCACAATAAAAAGTTTTTAACAAAATTGAACACAGAACTACCCTATTTAAAAAAAAAAAAAAAATCATTCAGTGTATTGTATTGGGCATATCTGCTGCAAGAAAACTCTTCAGTGTTAAAGAGCAAAGATGTTACTTTGAAGACTAAGATGCACCCAACTATGGTGTGCCATGGTGTTTTCAATAGCTTCATATGCATGTGAAAGCTGGACAATGAATAAGGAAGACTGCAGGACAATCGATGCTGTTGAGTTGTGGTGTTGGTGAAGAATACTGAAAGTACCATGCACTGCCCGAAGAACTAACAAACCTGTCCTGCAAAAAGAGTGGCCGGAATGCTCCTTAGAAGAGAGGATGGTAAGACTTCGTCTCAACTACTTTGGTCATGTTGTCAGAAGGGACCATTCCCTGGAGAAGGTATCATGCTTGGTAAAGTGGAAGGTAAGCAAAAAAGGGGAAGACCCTCAATGAGACAGACCAACACCGTGGTGGCTATGATGAGCTCAAGCATAGCAATGATTGTGAGAATGGCACAGGACCGGGCAATGTTTTGTTCTGTTGTACATAGGGTCACTATGAATCAGAACCAACTCAATGGCACCTAACAACAACAATACAATATTTGTTCTATTGTAAAGGACTAATTTCACTCAACGGCACATAACAACAACAATTTCACTCAGCATAATGTCCTCTAGATTCATCCATGTTATGAGATGTTTCATTTAACATTCTTTAATGTTACATAGGGATCTCTGGTAGTGTAGTGCCTAAGGCACCTGACTGCTAACCAGAAGGCTAGTGGTTCAAACCCACCAGCCACTCCTTGGAAGGAAGATGGGGCAATCTACTTCCATAATAATACTGCCTTGGAAACCCAAGGAGGGGGTTGCTATGAGTCGGGTCCAACTTGAGGGCAAACAACAACAACAATAATGTTGCATAGTATTCCCCTATATTTCTATACCGTAGGTTGTTTATCCATTTATCCACTGACGGGCATTTAGGTTTTTCCACCTTTTCCAATGTAAATAGTACTGTGATGAAAATGGGTGTGCATATGTCTGTTCCTGTCATGACTATTTTTGTAGGATATATACCTCTTAGTGGGATTGCTGGATCATGTGAGGAAGCACATATTTTCCTCAATGGCTGCTCCATTTTACAGCCCCACCAGCAGTGTACGAGGGTTCTAGTCTCTCCACACCCTAGCTAGCATTTGTTGTTTTCTGTTTTGAACTTTGCTATTGTTGCTGGGGGGAGATGGTATCTCATTGTCTAATCTGCATCTCTCTAATGCCTAATGATAGCAAGCATTTCTTCGGGTGTTTGTTAGCTGTCTGAATGTTGTCTTTGGTGAAGTGTCTGTTCATGTCCTCTGCCCATTTTTTATTTATCTTTTTGTTGTTGAGGTGCTGAAATTTTCTATAAACTTTAGTGTTTAGCCTCTTGCGGGACATATTGTCCCCAAATTTTTTTTCCCACTCTCTGGGTTTTCCTTTCACTCTTTTGGTGAAATCTCTTTTTTTTCTTTTTTTTTTTTTATTAGGATTTGGGTGAAGATTTACAGAGTAAATTCACTTTTCATACAGCAGTTCACATATACTTTGTCTCATGTCATTGACCAAAATTTACAATGCAGCAGCTCCCCTCCCACTTCCTCCCCATAGTTACCTCCTCCCAGTCCATCCCTTCATACTCTTCCGCACCCTGAGCTATCTCCCTGTGCATAAGCAGCCCTTCCTTCTCCCATGATTGTTCTCTCCAGGGCGTGTGTCTACTTGAGGTAAATGTTTAACTCACATGCCTGTACTTTGTTTGGCTGGAAACCACAGTTGTGGGTTCAATTCCAGACCTGAAGGGCAGCTAGGGGCCATAGTCTCAGTGGTTACACCAGGCTCTATTGGACCAGCAAGCCTGGTCCCCACCTTTTTTTTTTTTTTGCCTCCAAATGATTTTGAGTTTTGTTCCACATTGTTCTCCCTCTTTATGCAGGATCTCCTACATCCCTTCCAAGTGGATGGCAGTGGTAGCTGGGCACCATCTAGTTCTTCTGGTCTCATGGTTGTATAGGTTGCAGATCGGGTGGTGTACCAGTCGCTAGGACTGATTGTTTCCATTAATTTTGATTTCTTTTGATGAAATCTCTTGATGCACATCAATGTGTAGTTTTTAGGAGGTCCCAGTCATCTATCTTGTATTGTGGTGTTTGTGCATCTTTAGTTATGTTTGACAGTGTATTTATACCATGTATTTTGGCCCCTACAAATATTTAGACTTGTCCTTCAGTTTCCAGCCATTAGAGGGCAAGGCTGCTGCAGCTAACAGATGCTGAGACCTGTTTTGGCCCGAGCAAAGCAAGCTTTTTCCCAATTACACACTATCTAATTTACATTTATCAGAATAAACTGCCAAATATTTCATGTTAATATTGACATTTTCATAAGTACTTGCAATTAGAATTCAAGCTGAGATTCCAATAAATCTCTCAGATGTTTTACAGTTACTTTTCCTGTCTTCAGACTTTGCAAAATATTTTTAAGAACACATTTGGAGGTCAGTCAGTCTTTGGAGAGTTTATGCTGTGTATGCAAAACAGTTGGGCAGAGAAAAAAAAATATTACAAATGGCAAAGCAAATTGAGGACAACTGCAGGGGTGTGCGAGCTTCTCTCAAAACAAGTGTAGGATATGAAATTCAAAATCTTAACACGGATAAATGGGACCATTAGTTTCTCACTTTATTTAAATCCTCATCTCATAGCTTCTTTAAATATCTAGCTCCCTGGCTGCATTTAAAGGACATTGCTTTAAAGGACACTGTATTAAAAGTGTGGTTATAGTCACAAAAGTGTGGTTATATGTCTTTTTACTTACCATTTATATGTATTGTATAATTGCCCTGCACTTAAAGAGTGGCAATGTCTCTTTGGCAGTGGATTTGACATGCAGTGTTGACCTAAGTAAAAAGGTACCTTCATGCTCAAACTCTCACTGCCATCGAATTGATTCTGACTCATAGTGACCCCCTTTGGGTTTCCAAGACAGTAAATCTTTATGGAAGTAGAGAGCCCACTCTTCCTTCCACAGAGTGGCTGGTGGGTTTGAACCGCCAATCTTCTGGTTAGCAGTCAGAGCTCCTTGTCCTCATACTAAAATATTTTTATTTATCAAATTGCCTAAAGCATGGCTTCCTAAGTGATGTAGAGTTATAATATATTCTTTGGTTTCTGTAAAATAATATTATCCACTTTCATTTAGAAGAAGGTAGGGCTTAAGACATATTACAGAGTATTTATAAACGCAGTAAAACCTAAGAAAGCCGGAACCTGTGTAAGGCGGAACCCCATCAGAGAAGGAAAACTCAAGTATTTTCCACCAAAATGAGCGATAGAGACGTGGTAAGACTGTACCCTGTCAAAGGCGGAAAACTTGTGAGAGCCAGGAAAACAAGGCAGGTTAGTTGAGTGTGGGTTCGTACAGGTTTCACTGTAGAACAAATCTTGCGTGCTACGATCAAACTTATTGACTGAACTAAAAGCCTTAGGAATAGAAACTTTTTGAGGGGAAGAACAAATGCAGCCTTTTGTCCAGGTGGGCAGAGGATGGGGAAAGTAAGCTTCCCCTTGGTATTCAGGGGTGTGTCTAGTGAAAAGGGCTCCTGCAAGTACAGCCAAGAATTGCTGTGATGTTCTCGCTTTAGGGGCTTTAAGGGGCTGCACCAGCAACCAATTAAAGCAGCAGCTTTGGGTGTGGGGCCCAGGCTTCAGGCTGTTTTAAAGCTCCTCGTTGTTGTTGTCCTCGAGTCAAACGGAGCAACCTGGCTGAGACCTGAGGCCTTAGTAAACATGGCTGCGGACCATTCTGCTGACTCACAGTACTGGGCGGAGGCCAAGCCCATGTGCTCAGCTGACAGGTGGCCATCGGGATGCACCTGCCTGGCCTCTGGCAGCCCTTGTTGCTGAAGCTCCTGCTAGGGCCTTAAATCGCCAGCGCAAGCCAGGCAAACCTGGTTTAGCAGCGGCTTCCCCTCCATGGGGATAGCTGGATAATCTCTTCATCGTCCCAACACTCCTCAGCCCCCGGATCCCTCTGCTCCAAGCAAACTGGGTTGCTCACCACAGAGTAGGCCCTGGACGCTGAGGCATTTGCACATTTTCTAATGTGTTATTTCATCTGAAACACTTCTTCCTCCAGAGCTTTAATCAAAACCAGTTGTAAGTCAAGAAGATGTTGAATCATACCCAGGTATCAAAGTGGAGCTGTGCTCCATCAGATTTTCCAGGGCTGATTTTTTGGAAGTAGATCCAAAACCGACCCAAACTCACTGCGGTGGAGTCGGATCCAACTCACAGCGACCCCTCCTTGGGTTCCCGAGGCGGTATCACTACAGAAGTAGATTGCCCAACCTTCCTTCCAAGGAGTGGCACTAGGCCGTTTTTCTAAGGCACCTTTGGGTAGTCTTGAACCTGGACCCTTCTGGTTAGCAGCTGAGCATGTTAACTGTTTGCACCATGCAGGGGCTCCACCTGCCACGCAGAAAGTACTAAAACAGTATTTATTGACTGACTGACTGACTGGACAGGTGGATGAATATGAGTCATTAGCAGAAGCAGAAAAGACCAAATGTATGACCAGCTCCTTGGCTGCAGAGACAGGGAGGAGAAAGCCATGCTTGGTGCCCTCCAGGCACAGTGGACTAAAGGAAACTAGGAGTGGGCTCTCCACCTGTGAGTAGGTGTCATGGATTTAACTGTGTCCCCCCAGAATTTATGTCCACTTGTCTGCGCCATGATTCTCAGTGGTTTAGCAGTTACAGAATGATGCAATGTGGCAGATATGTAACGATATCCCATGATGTGATCTGATGTGATAAGCTGACCAGGTGTGAGAGGATAAGGGTGGGATGCAACACCCTGAGGCCTATCATAGCCCTGATGTGATGCAATGGGAGCTTCCCTGGGGTGTGACACCTTTTATCTTACAAGAGACAAAAGGAAAGAGAAGGGAGCAGAGAGCTTGAGGCCCTACACCACCAGGAAAGAGCTTGTGAGCAGAGTGCGTCCTTTGGACCCAGGGTCCCTGTGCTGGGACCCTCCTAGATAAGACACACAGAGAGAAAGCCTCCCCCAGAGCTGACACTCTGAACTGGGTCGTCAAGCCCCCTAAACGGTAAGAGAGTAAATTTGTTTGTTGAAGCCACCCACTTGTGGTATTTCGGTTACGGCAGCTGTAGAGAACAAGACAGTGGGACAGGCGAAGCCTCAGAACGCCTATGTGACCACCTCCCTCCACAGGGGTTCTTGCCCTCAGTCCCTGCTGTGGGAACAGTCCTTGGTGGCATTGTGGAAGACAGATTAAGGGTCCTCAATGTGTTAACATCCTAATCCTTATAACTGTGAACTTGTTACCTTATATGGAAAAAGGGATTTGCAGATGTAATTAAGGTTACAAACTTTCAGATGGGGAGACAATGCTGGATTATCCGGGTGGGCCCAATGCCATGAGTCCTTAAAATCAGAGAACACTGGCTGGCTGGGTTAACTAGATGAGAAGGAGGAGGAATTTTGGTGTGAGAGGAACGTGACCTGCTATTGTTGGCTTTGAGGATGGAGGAGGGGGTCACAAACCAAGGAATGCAGCCACCTACAGAAGCTGGGAATAGCCTTCAGTTGACAGCCGGCAAGAAAACGGGGTTGTAGGATCTCAGTCCTACAACCACAAGGAACTGGATTCTGTCAACAACCTGAAGGAGCAAGGAAACAACAGTACTTCTACACAAATGCAACACACTGCCCACGAGATGGTCCCAATTCGTAGCGACCCCTCCTTGGGTTCCCGAGGTGGTATCATGATGGAAGTAGATTGCCTAGTCTTCCTTCTGAGGAGTGGCTGGTGGGTTTGAACCACCAGCCTTCTGGTTAGCAGCCAGATGCTTTCACCACTGCACCACCAGAGCTCCTTTGTAGTCCAGAACAACCCCTCCTTATTTATGCTTTGATCTCAACCACACAGCCTCTCTGATGACTCCTTCTTGGTGTATAAAGGGGGGAGGCGAGGTGCTAATATCTGCCCCCAGGATAGCTATGAGGACGAATCAGCTCTATGAGGGAAAACACTCTAAGCTGGGACACATCACACACATGGCTGTCATTTGGTGACATCTCAGTGTGGGTGGATGCATTCCATTCTCTTCTCACAGGGTGCAAGCTTGCTGGTTTCCCACTGACTCTCCAAAGACACCCAAACCAACTGCTGTCAAGTTGATTCCTCCTTACAGGGCTCCTGCGTGTATCAGAGCAGAACTGTGCTCCATAGGGCTTTCAGGGGCTGAGTTTTCAGAAGCAGGTTACCAGGTCTTTCTTCTGAGGCCCTTGGGGGTGGACTTGAACCTCCAACCTTGCAGTCAGTAGCCAAGTGTGTTAACCATTTGCACCATCTAGTCTCTTCTTTTCTCCAAACTCCCTTTATCTCCTCTCCTCCTCCCCTCTCTTTTCTGTCTTCCTCCCTTGCCTCTTCATACTCCCATCATCCTCACCCAAAGCTTCAGGTTATTGCTAAACTCCAGAATTGGCCTTTGGTCTTGAAAACCCCTGCTTTAAACACATTTCAAGGCAAACAAATGTAAAGACATCCTTCTGATGTAGGGTCTTCCTTTGGCCTCTGTGTTCCATGAGGCTCACAGGAGCAAATCAGAGTGGTCCTTTGAAGGCAGACCTGCCCTCCGAGTCCTGTGAAGGGTGAGAGTGTGTGTGATGACTTTATAGTTTAGTGCCTACATTAGCTCAGGTTTCCAAGTAAACAAACACGGGACAACTGTGTGCCAGCAGGCTGGGATCAAACACTCCTCCAGCTGCTGGGAACACAAAGAGAGGCAGTTGCCTTAAGAAACAAATTCCCAGAGGCAGGGTTCAGGGAGGCAATCTGGGGTCTCAGAGAGGGGAACCTGAAGGGTCAAGGCCTGACCTCGCCTGTGCTGAGCTGTATGGAAATAGCACCCCTGCTTCCTCCCTAGAACAGAGAAGCTCCAGGTGTATAGGAAAAAATGGGCTCTCCAGGTCATGTGGGGCCCTTGACAGAGCCAAGGGTGGTTAATTAATTTGATACTAATTATGATTAATATGATTATGATATTAATGTGATTAATTAATGCCATCATGTGCTGTGGGGATTTTTAGCTTTTAAAGCACTTCTGTGTAGAATGTTCACTTGATCCTCCCAACAAGCCTGTGATACAAGCAATGTAGGTAATATGGTCCCATTGTACAGATTAGGGAAGTAAGGTTCACAGATGTTTTGGTTACTTCATGCTGCTCTAACAGAAAATACCACAAATGGGTTGGCTGAATAAAGAGGTGTTTACTCTTTCAGTTTGGAGGCTTTAAGTCCAAGTTCAAAGTGCCAGGCTCTAGGGGCTGTGTGGAAGCCCCTCGACCTTGGGCTTCAGCTCTGCCTCTTGCTCCGGGCCCACTAAAGCTGGAGGCATCTCTTCACTCAGACAGCTGCTGGCTGCTGAAGCTGACAAGCCCAAGGTCGACCAATAAAAATGGCACAGTCCCAATATTACCAAACAACATGGCAGGCCATTGATTCAAGTCCACAAAGAGTCCCAGGATCGGCAGACAACGTGGCAGGCTGCTGAATAATGATTCTGCTACGTGCAGGGTTCAAGCGGCCAAGCAGACCATTCCTAAAGCTTCTCCTTATATACTGAGAACAGCCCACATAGCCACAGGCAGCTACTCAGCTGCTCACAGTAGATTTCACCATGGAGTTGATTACCAGTCTAGTCATGGAGAGTACTACACCTACCTGCCCAGCCAAGCTGACACACAACCTTAACTAGTACAACAGGGGTTAAGTAACTGGCCAAATCACCAGCTAGGGCAGCTGAGAACTGAGCATGTCTGAGGCCACTCTCTCAGCCTGCAGAGCATAAGCCAAGTTTGAATTAGTTGAAGGCTGAGAGCATTACTTTCTTACTGTACTTTCACAGGAGGCCCTGGGTGGCACAAATGGTTGCTGCACTCAGCCACTAACCCAAAGACTGGAGGTTCAAGTCCACCCAAAGATGCCTTGGAAGAAAGGCCTGGTGATCTACTTCTGAAAAGTCAGCCACAGAAAATCCCTGGCAGCCCTGTTCTGCTCTGACACGCTTAGGGTTGCTGTGAGCCGCAATCAACTTGACAACAACTGGTATACTTTCAAAGGCTTGGAAAACGTAGCTATTTACTGAAATACTTAAAAAACTGATAATCCAAGTCCCCAGTTCTTTTGTTAAGAAAACATATGCTTTGGGAGCTGAAGCAGAGCTGGAGGTTTCATTCACAGGGGTTGGGACAGAGTGGAAATTTCCACACAGGAGTCTTTCAGATGTACACTTCCAGGGCTGAAGTCCTCCCAGAATCCAAAACTTTTCAGCAGATTAAAATGCACAGCTTTCGAACAACCTTTGCTGACTCTGTCCAATTGTCAGGCTTCTCTAGAATCCGACTGGGCAAACATGATTCACTGCATTCTTGATGAATTAAGCTGTAAATCACACATCTTTTTTTTTTTTAAAGCATGCATTAGTTTCCTCACTTCTTGGCCAAACCAAGTACAAATGACCACAGGGGCCGTTTTCTTCCCGGGAAAATGTCTTCCTTTTTTTTTTTTTTCCTGCTCTTCAAATGGAGGATCGCCTTGTAAGGTTGCAATGGTTGGGCAGTACCTCACAGTGACATTTTTTTGGAGTTTGAAAGTGCTAAGCGGCATCTGTGCAGAATGGTTCTGCACCCAGCTTTCTGAGGTCAGATTTCAGGCGACCAGCAAGCCTGGGCACACATGGGAGCTGACAGAGTGGCAACGGCAGCTGGAGAAACCCAGTGTCAGGAATGCTCCTTGAGTGGAAAGGGGAGAGGCTGCAGCAGGAACCAGACACTCCCTCTCACCTCTGCACCCCAACAGTCGCTGAGCATGAGAGCCCGTCACTCTCATTAACCACGCCTGTGTGCCAGGTAGTTCCGGGCTCTGGAAATAAAGGAGGCTGAGCTCCAGCGGGAGAAGTGTCAGGAGCTGGCCATACTGGCATAAGATTTGCCCCATCTTCTAACTGAAAACCCAAGAAAGAGGGAGGCCGCGGCCTCTGCACAGGGAAGCACGAATGAGCCCCAGAGAATGGCTTTTTCTCCCTGCGGCTGCTACCGGGGATTTTGTTTGCATTCGAGCAAACATTGACTTTACAATTATTTTCTGGTAAAAGAAAATGAAGGAGCTCTGGTGGCGTAGTGCCTAAGGCTCTTGACTGATAACCAGAAGGCTGGCTGTTCAAACCCACCAACCACTCCTTGGAAGGGCGGTTGGGCAATCTACTTCCGTAGTGATACTGCCTCAGAAACCCAAGGAGGGGTCACTATGAGTTGGGTCCAACTTGACAGCAAATAACAATAACAACAACAAACGTAAATGAAGAGTTTTGAAGAAATAGGAACTTTTAGAAAACAGTTGTTTCCAGAAAATAGGGGGCATGGCTAAAATAAAGAATTGATATGGCAAGACGAAGCTAGGCGAAGTAGATTTACACAAAAAGCATCGCACGTGTTCTCAGTCCGCTTCTCCTTTCACACTCAGGAAGAAAACGCACAAAGTGGTCAAGGAACGGGGTATGGGGTCGGGGGCTAAGGGCTGGATTCTACTTCCGGCCGGCCCTTAAGCCACCCTGGGACCCACCCCATTTCTGCACCTGTGTAGAACTTCCACAGGGTCTCCAGGGACCCTGCAATTCCTGTGATCCTTTTACCCGTTCCCATTTTCCTCCAAACCACTAGGCATCCCAGATGAGACTATTTCAGCTCGCCGGCTTCTCTGTCCCCCGAGCTGGCTCTGAGCAGGACTAGCCCTCTCTCAGCTGTATGCTAAGCAGCTCTGCAAGGCTCAGGGCGAGGAGCAAAACTGCCCGTATTGTTGGCAACTGGATAAAGCCCGTGGCTCCAGAGCCGGGGTATGGAATAATGGGGGCAAATCGGTACCCCTGTTCCAGGCAGCCCTGGACTCTGGGTACCTGCATGCCTGCCTTCTTTGGACCCCAGACACCCTCCCCAGCCTAGGTGGCACCCCTTCCAAGGCCTTGCCCGTAGGCAGGGCCTCACTGAAGGACAGTGGTCTCCTTCCAGCTGCCCTACACCCCACTGAGACACAAACAACCACCCTCTTTTAGTCCCACAACAGACCACCCAGGCTTGCCAAAACAAGGACAGACTCTGAAAGGGGATAATTTTATTTTCAAGGGTCTAATGGGACCAGTAGATGGAATAAAAAGTGTCAGCTATTAAAAAAAGGCAATCAGCTGTCTTCTTCCAGATAAACAAACTATCCTTTGAACTAGAAAAGCTGCCTTCCCACTGGGTCAGCCTGGGGTTAGATCACCAAGGAGTCTCCCCTCAGATGATCTCTCATCACTCCCCGCGCCCCCATTTCTCTCTCCAGGAGCTTCCAGGACCCCTGGGGCCTTGCTAAGAAATTATCAGATGACCTCCTCTGACATAGAGCCCTCCCAGGGACACAGTGCTCACATTTAGAAAAGAGGGTTTGTAGTTCTCTCTTAGGGGGGTGGTAGCGGGTCAATGGTAGAATTCTCATCTGCCATGCAAGAGACCTGGGCTCGATTCTGACCAATGCACCTCACCTACAGCTACTACGGATGTGTCAGTGGAGGCTGATGTGTTGCTGTGATGCTAAATGGGCTTCAGTGGAGGTTCCAGACTAAGACACACTAGGAAGAAAGGCCTGGTGATCTACTTCCCAAAAATCAGCCAGTGAAAACCCTGTGACTCACAACAGTTCAAGCCCATTGTGTATGGGTTCACCGTGAGTCATGGGCTGACTAGACGGCCGGCTAACAACGACCATAACCAAATCTCTTCAGGGAGAATTCCAGGTGGGGAAATGTCCCTGGCACCTCTCAAGTCACTCCATAAAGCTGCCAGCTCTTCAAAACTATAAGACTTGCCTGCAGTAACAACTTTCAACATTTTATAGGCTTTTTAAAAAACTCAACCGCCATGGTATTTCCTCTCATGTTTATAACTTCTCTCTCTAACGATTGTAACTTTTTGTTTTTGTGAATGTGTGAAGCCTCCGCTAGATGATTTACAGGAATGCCAACAATGCTTGACAGGGTGAAAAACCCAGAGAGTTCCCCTCAACTCCTACATTAATATTTGAAGAGCAGGACTCGTAAGACTCATTTCCCCATCTTGGCTTTTTCAGCCATTTTCTGCTGTAACTTGGTTCTAGCTTTTCTTAGTTGCAAGATTGAGTCAGAAACTTTGAAAAATTTTCTGATTAAATGGAATGTGCTCCATTTAATGGAATGATTGTAAAAGAACATAAAAGTGTCTTAATTAAGATCCAATATAAACCATGAGGATGATGTGAGAAGACATTGCTCCTCTAGTAAGTCGGTTTATACTCTGAATTTGTAACTGTCACTGAAAGGAAAATATATAGCCATATCATAACAGGTACTTAAGAAAATGATTAGGGGTTTTGTCCCCCAAAATGACAAATAAAAGGGTAAAAACTACTTTTAAAATATACTATGAAAATATCTCACTGAAACATTATATATCATTGAACAAACACTGAACAAGGAATGAAAAGTTTTGGCTTCTGGTCTTGGACTATCTACTAACTAGTGTATAACCCTGGATATGACTTTTAACTTCACTGTATCTCAGTTTTCTCAACTCCAATCATGGGTTTTAAGACATAAAATTGACACTGAGGCAATATCATCCAAAAATGCTCCCATCCTCCCCATGCACACTTCCATCATCATTTTTTTTTTTTTTTCAAACAAAGCGAGGAAACAGAACTTTGGTGCTACCCTGGTAGTGTGACTTTTGCTACAAGGCCAATATGTGGCCCATCCGTGGTGGGCATAGGTGCTGTGCTTGTTTCTAGCAGTGGAAACAGATTTCCAGTGATTCCCTCAACACTTACTTCTTGTTCTGCTGGTGGCCAGCAGTCCATGTTTTCTTAGAGCCCAGGATGAGGGTGGTTGACCCACAGGGTCCTCTCAGACACAGAAACCAGGATTTCAGCCTCCTCAACACCAGGCTCTCCGCCTCTCAGCTACTCATTAAACTGTTGTCCATACAGGTTTACAAAGGGATGAGAGGTGTAGCTGGTACTGGAGAAAGATGCATTACTCTGTCCTCCAACTTTTGCCTTGTGGAAACTATGAGTATGGCTCAAACTAGCATGGAGCTGGAGGTCCTATGTGTGCTGTGGTGGAAAGAACGTTGGCCTTGAAGCTGGAGGACCCCAGTTCCAGGTTTGCTTGAACTACTTACTGGAGGTAGGGATTGGCAAGGCCCAGCTCCTTTCTGAAACTCAGGGTCCTCAACTCAAAGCACCCCTTCCTCCTGGGATTCTGGTGGGAATTGAATGGGGAGAGGTATGAGAAATGACTTTGGGATCCTTTAAGAGAGATGCCCAAATGCATCCATTCTCTGTAACAACAGTGCTAGTTAGGATCCCTATGAAAGACTGATTCTTCTCTGGGACCTAACTTTGCACTAAAGATAAACCAAGCCAAAAAATAAAAATGACAGAGGGAGCAAGAGAGAGAAAATCACTTGAGGAAATGTGTATTAGGATCTGGGTCACCTAGAACATTTCAGAGAAACGTCCTGAGCTAGTGCCCTCTCCATGCTGACCTCCGTGGAGGTGTCACAGGGCATGCCGAGAGCCGAATGTGAGCGTGGCAGCTTCGTGGTGCTGCCCTGACCCGGGTTCCCACCTTCTGGCGTGTACCAGGACTTACCAAGTAGCGCTCCTCCTGCCTCATGCTGGGGGTGCGGATCATGTGATTCTGTTCTCCTCTCCAATCTCCAAATCGACGGAAAAAATAGTTGGATAAGAACCGGTTGACAGGGTCTCTAATGATGTTAATGTAGACAGGCTGGTCTCCTCCAAACCTAACACACACATGCACACAAATAAGAATCTCATTATAAACTGTCACACTGGAGCAAGAGAAAGCCTATGGAGAAAATGCCTGCCTGGAGCTTAACAGATATGGGCAGATGACCTTGTCTGCTAACACAGCAATGAACCCTTTAATAAACAAGCAGTGTTTCCTGACAGGCATGTTATTACCATGCAGAAAGTAGAGATGGTAATACCTGTCCCACATACTTGTCGAGAAGCTGTGAGGACTGTTTCATAGTATAAAGTACTACATAAATGAAGGTATTAGTCAGTGTGAAGGCAAAGACTTTGGTCTTGTTTTCTTATCAGATGTAGGGTTCTTGAGGGCAGGGGCCACGTGGTCTTTGACTTTGTGCCCCAGTGCACAGCACAGAGCCCATAGGCACATAATTGACACTCAGTGAATGTCTCAATTGATTGGGAAATTATGACTGCCTTATGGGTGAAACAGTATTTATTTTATGTTCTAATTCAAACAATTCTCATTCAAACAGTTCCAGGCATGGTGTTCTGCAATGAGTGGATGGGCAGTAGCTACCATTATTGAATGTTTGCTGTTGTAAATATATGTACCAACTCTCTTAAGCTGCACACCTCAATGGAGTAGAAACCCTAATTACCCTCATTTATACCTAGGGAAACTGAGGCAGACAGTGGGTGACTGTGCTGCGCCATGATCTGGCTCTAGAACATGGGCCCTTCACCATGGAAAGAAGATCTCAGAGTTGAAAAAATAATGTGAGGAATACAAATAACTAAGTAAAAGTCGACAGGTGAGAAGTCCTCACGTGATAGCTCGAATAAATATCCAGCTGCTCCATTTCATTCATCCACAAAAGAATTAGACCGATAGGGCCTCCTCAAGGCGACACAGGCTGGCTGAGATTTTCTGAAGGATTCCTCCCTTTCTCATTGAGCTGCTTGAAAGCAGAGAAGCCTGGGAGAGTACTCCAGATTTTGGGCAGAGCTCTTGCCCTGGTGACCTCCTGAGGGACATGCAGGAGGTCCCTGTAGCCCAGTGACCCTGAAGCCTTCTGATGAGAATGCCAACACATTCTGTCTGGGGTCAGAAATTGCTCAGAGAAAACAAGATGGCGGGACCCTGTGCCCACCTCTCTCCACCTGGCATTAAGTTCACCTTTCAAAACCCAGCTCAGAGACTCAGTCACATCTTTCAGAAATGTTTGACTCCCAACCTAGTGTGGCCCCCTCCGCTGTCCTCCAAGCCCTGTCTCCCGTACTGTGTTTACATGTCTGTCTTGCCCATCAGACGGGGAGCCTGAAGGCCAGGAACCACTCCACAGTGCCTGGCATAGAGCAGATGCTCAACAAATGACTGAATGAGACATGAAAGCCTAGGTGTGTGGTTCCACGTTTTCAAGTCTCTGCCAGTAGCACGGCTTTCTTGTCAGAGGAAAGTAGACTTACCAGGCTCCTGATCCTTTTTGTGTGTGCATTCATTCATATAATGCTGTTCCCCAGTTTATGTGAATTATAAAAGAGAATCTTCAAGAGAGAAACCCAAAGGAACAAAAAGGAATGATTCTCCAGTGGTGGGATTTCAAGCACTAGGACACATGAATGATATTCTGGAGTTCTCAAATCCCACCACGCTGGAAAACCTGACGCCGATGAATAAAGTTCCTCTGGCCAATATGAACCCTGTCACTTCCCAGATGTATATGAGGTGACGTTTCATACACCTAGATGAGCCACTAACTATAATCCCGAGAGTCAGAAATGCTAACCACCAGCTGCATCCTGAATATATCCTCCTCTTTTAATTAAATTGGGTTTCATGTCTATGATAAACAGCAGCTGAAGTAATAATGCTAGGTCCTAGGAAGATGAAGCATGCATACCAAATGTGTATGCAAACAGACCCTCAGAAATTGCACAATGCTTTTATAAACCTCAAGTGTGCTTCCATATTATCATGGAAAGAATGACAACTAATGCTAATTAGCAGAACTGCCCAGCCACACGAACCAGTGCACAGCTTTCCACTATGAAATGACTCCCAGCCTGGCCACAGCCATCTCCTGTCAGAAGCGATGGACGTCCAGATCTGATAAGGCTTGTTGAGCTTGGATGCCCTGCTCCTGGTTATACATTACAACCTAACACACACTGTCCAGAATAATTTTCCAAAACAGACCTTTAGATGGTTGAACTCACTGCCAAGTATTAGATAATGTAATAGCTTCTATGCAGAAATTTCTAACAAGAGAGAGGTGTCTCCCTTTCCCAGATGGCAACACTGAATAATAATTCCAGGCTGCCAACACTTGTCTTTTGTTGTACACACAACTTCCTCCCAAATTGTTCAAACTGAGTGGCATGTCAGTTATACAAGAGGAGGTTGGAATAGCTCTTATGTGTCCTGGTGCCTGGGAAGGGAAATAGATTCCTCTACCCTCATCACATTCTCTCTCAAGATATCTCAGTATTTTTTTTTTTTTTCCCATTCTGGTCAGAATTCCTGGTCACCCTTAAGCTTTATGGGTCACTTGAACCTACTATTTATTGCTGAGTCTATTCTGGGGCCTAGAATGCCTTGTGTCCCACCATCTCATATAGCACAAAGTTCTGCCTCAATTTTATAAACCTCAAGAGAAGATTCCCCAATCTCACTGTGTAGTCCATCGTACAGGTCAACCCAGCCATTGATCCATCTTTGTTATGCACAGTATTCTTAATCTTTATTTTAGGCACACTTCCTTTTGCTCCATTCCATGTAAAAGGATGAGTTTCACTCTCATAAATCTTTTACAACTTTTAATTTCAATTTAAATACTCTTAACCTTTTGTTGTTGTTGTTGGTTTCCTTAAACATTTCCCTTAACATTTGTCTTGAGACCTATTTCCTTTCATTGTATAAGCTCTAGTCTAATTTGGTGTTCATCAAGCTCAAGAAAGAAAAAATGTGGCGACCACAGCTGACCACAGGTTCTAAGCTATGCTTTCCACACCCTCTGTCTTTTGGTCAATACAATTATTGCAGATTTGAAGCTAAACTAGTAGGTATTACCAATTTCTGTAACATTTGTTCACAGGTCCTATTTACCAACTCTTTAATCAACCCTGTCAATGACCCTCTCCAAATTTATCATATTCTTTTTTATTTTTTTTTCTGATGAGGAGATGAATACAATCCTCTAGGAATAATAACTGCCTGGTTCTCAATTTTTAAAAATATATTCCTAAATATATCATTCTGGCATTTTCCTCAACATCTTACCCCACAGCAACCTCCACCAATGAATCCATCAACAATCTTAGTCACCGCTCCAATAGTTATACAAAGCTCTTGGGTGAGTATTCTTGGTATGTGTTCATCCAAATGCTGAAGACATTCTTTCTAAAATATTATTACATATATAAATAACATTTAAGATCTGTGCTGCTCTGGAAAATTAAGATTATTGTCCTCAGTAGTAGTTCAGTGATAGAATTCTCGTCTTCCATGACAGACATCTGGGGTTCAGTGCCCCACTGCACAGGCACTACTCGTTTGTCAGTGGAGGCTTGCATGTTGCTATGATACTGAACAGGTTTCAGTAGAGCTTCCAGACTAAGACAAGTTAGGAAGAAAGGTCAAATTCCAATCTACTAAGTTGTAGAACTACTAGAAGTAGTTTGATCTATTTCTGAAAATCAGCAATAAAAACCATATGGATCGTAACAGTCCACCCTTATTGTGTATGGGGTCGCCATGGGACAAGGGCAGACCCCGTGTCAGCTGACAACATTGTCTTTGTACTACAGTAGAGTTTTCTGTAACTGGAAACAATTTTGAAAGTATATCTTGTTCTTAACCTCTAGCCAGGAAGTAAAGGAACTCTGGTTGCATAGCGGTTAAGGCAACTGGCTGCTAACCAACAGGTTGGTGGTTCAAACCCACTAGCCACTCAGCAGAAGAAATATGGGACATTCCATAAATATTTACAGCCTTGGAACTCAATGTGGGTCGAAACTTAATGTGGGTCGGTCTGAGTTGGAAGCAACTTGATGGCAGTCAGTTTGGTTTTTCTGAGCCAGGAAGTAAGGGTTAGCCTTGTGTTGTCACCTACATGAAAAGAATAAAATGACTTGTGAGACAAGAGGCTCATGGCTTTGATCACTTATCAGTGAGAGATGAACATCCTTTGAAGTGAGAGAAAAGGCCTCAAAGAGACTTTGGCGATAGGGAGAGGAGGTACTGGAGGCAGGAGGTGGGTAGAGATGGTTATTTAATGGTCCTTTGTTGCAAGCCATGTGGAAGCAGTGACTACTGGCGAGCAGTCCCTGGACCCCAACTGTGGGCCAACACTGAGGTAGAAGGGCTGCACTCCAAACACACAACCCTATGCAGGGATGTATCAGTCCTTTGCTGCCCAGGATGAGGCCTTCCATCATCAAAGGCCACTGCTCTCCGGAGGGTCCTAAGGAAGAGAAGGGGAAGCATTGCTGAGGGGGAAGTTATGGCAAATAAAGTGAAGGGAGGAGGTGTGTGGGCCACTGGAGTTAAAGGAAGACTCACTGATAAGGCAAGAAACAAGCAGATGGGTTGAGGGAGAGCCCAGATCTTACAAGTCCTGATGGGCCTTGGAAGCCTGGGGTTTCATGGGGCAGCAGACATCCACTCACTATAAACTGAGAAGCAGAAAAGTGAGGAAAAAGAGTGTCGTTTTTGGAAGATTCATTCAGCACTGTTTAAATAGGATAGACTAAGAGGAAACTGTCATTTAAAATCAAACTTTTGAGCTATGTTTAAGTAGATCAGGAAAATGTTGACCACTAATACAATTATCAGTTTGGTGTGGTCTCCCAGGTTTGAGGTTTCTGTCACTCTTATGAAAGATATGATGAGCACAGAATAAAAATGGGTCACTTTGCTAATAACAAGAAAAACAAAGCCAACATTTAGAAATATGGTATGGAAATCAAAATGAATTATGGAATGAGCCAGCTCTGATTTGCTTTAACTGGAGGGAAGCCATTGAAGGGAAGGCTTCGATCACATCCCTACTGAAGACTTCACTTCCCAGAAGGATGAAGTGTCCAAAACGCTTCCCCTTCCACCTCACACAGTGCTTGCTTTTTGGGATGACCAGGTATTGGTTTGTTTGTTGCACATTTTTTGCAAGTTTATGTTCACATGGGAGGCACCATCTGAAAGAAATGAAGATATAAAAATGGATGCAAAAAGGGGTGAAAAGGTCACAGGTGAGACAGGAGGAATAACAGGAAAAGGGGTTAAGAGAAGAGAGGTACTGGAATTATATAGCATATTGTCATCTCTTAGAATCCATATGGCCTATTTTGACAAACATTGTACTTTGAAACAAGACTTTCTAACTTATTCTCTGAAAGATGAAGTTGCTGGGGAGAGATTTCGGAAATATTACCCTCTTTACCTCCTTCTTGGCACGCACCCCCTGTCCCGCAAACCACTCAGGAAACAAATAAAAGTAGGAGAAGAGGGTGTGGAGGCAAATTGTGCTGTGCCCTAGGAAACTCTTTCCAGTCTTTCCATTTAAGATATGCTTACAAATAAAGGGACAATGTTTATGTTGGGAAAAGTACTTGTTGATGTTGTCAGGTGCCATCTAGCCCATTCCAACTCATAATAACTCTGTGTAAAACACCATGAAGCACCACAGGGCACTGTGCCATCCTCACAGTCCTTGCTATGTTTTGAGCCACTGTGTTGATGTGTCTCAGTGAGGGTCTTCTGCTTTTTCACTGACACTCTACTTCACTAAGGTTCTTCTCCAGGGATTGGTTCCTCCTGATAACATGTCCAAAGTATGTGAGATGATGTGATGGTTGGAGCTGTGTGTCAACTTGGCTGGACCACAATTCTGTGTGGTTTAAGCAATTGTGATGTGGGTGATTCCCATGATGGGATCAGATGTATATGTTTTGAGCAGCTAATCCATTGAAAGGGAGTTTCCCTAGGAGTGTGGCCTGCTTCCAGGATATTTATGGATATCCTGGGAAAAGAGACATTCTGTGGATCAGGATTCTGCTGTGCAGCCTACAACTGTCCATGAGTGAACAATCCACCATTCAAATCCTGGAGATCTTGGATTTGTCATTCGTTGGAATCAATAGCCAGCATACTGCCTGCCAATCTTGAGCTCGTCAGCCCCTGCAGCTGCGTGGGTCAGGAAAAGCATCCAGCTTGAAGTTTGATCCAAGAACTTGGGACTTGCCAGCTTCTATAAGTGTGTGAGCCATTTTCCTAAGATAAATTTCTCTTTCTCCCTCTCTCTATATAAGCTTTACTGGTTTTGTTTCTCTAGAGAACCCAGTCTAACACAGATGAAGTCTCACCATGACATTTCCAAGGAGCATTCTGGCTGTACTTGTTCCAAGACAGATGAGTTTATTCTTCTAGCAGCCCATGGTATATTCAATATTTTTTGCTAAGACCATGATTCAAATACATCAATTCTTCTAATTCATTGTGCAGCTTTCACATGCATATGAGTGGATTGAGAATACCATGGTTTGGGTAAGGTGCACCTTAGTCCACAAGGTGACATCTGTGTTTTTTAAACACTTTAAGAAATTTTTTGCAGCAGATTTGCCCAGTGTAATACATCATTTGATTTCTTGACTGCTGCTTCCATGGGCATTGACTGTGGATCCAAGTAAAATGAAATCCTTTACAACTTCAAACTTTTTCCCAATTATCATGATGTTGCTTAGTGGACCAGTTCTGAGAAATTCTGTTCTCTTTATACTGAGGTATAATCTACACTGAAGGCTATAGTCTTCGATGTTCATCAGAAGTGTCCTCTTCACTCATAGCAAGCTAGGTTGTGTCATCTGTATATCACAGGTAATTATTAAATCCCCCTCCAATTTGGATGCCACGTTCTTCTTCATATAGTCCAGCTTCTCAGAGTATTTGCTCAACATTCAGATTAAATAAGTATGGTGAAAGGATGCAACCTTGATGCACACCCTTTTTAATTTTAAACCACATGTTGTTGTCATGTGCCGTCGAGTCAGACCTGACTCATAGCAACCCCTCCTTGGGTTATCAAGGTGGTATCACTATGAAGTCGATTGCCCAAACTTCTTTCCAATTAAACCACAAAGTATCCCTTTATTAAGGGAACAACTGTCTCCAGTCTACGTACAGGCTCAGCATAAACACAATTAAGTGTTCTGCAATTCCCATTCTTCACAATGTCATCCATAATTTATTGTGATCCACACAGTTGAATGCCTTTGCATAGTCAATAAAACACAGGTAAACATCTTTCTAGTATTCTCTGCTTTCAGCCAAGATCCATCTGATATCAGCAATAATATTCTTTTTTCCATTTCCTCTTCTGCATCTGGCTTGAATTTCTGGCAGTCCCCTGTCTATATACTACTACAACCAGTTTTGAACTACCTTCAACAAAAATTTTACTTGTTTGTGATATTAATGATATTGTTCAATAATTTCCACATTCCATTGGATCACTTTTCTTTGGAAATGACATAAATATGGATTTCCTCCACTTGGATGGTCACACAACTATCTTCCACATTTCTTGGAATAAATAAATAAGCGCTTCCAGTGTTGCATCCATTTGTTGAAACATCTTAATTGGTATTGTCAGCCCGTGGAGCCTTGTTGTTCACCAATGCCTTTAGTGCAGCTTGGACTTTTTACTTCAGTGTCATTGGTTCTTGATCATATGGCATCTCCTGAGATGGCTGAATGTCAACCAATTATTTTCAGGGCAATGACTCTGTGTATTTCTTCTATCTTCTTTTGATGCTTCCTGCATCAAGAAATCAGACATCATATTGCACTGAGGAACTCTTCTGCAAAAGATCTCTTTAAAGTATTGAAGAGCAAGGATGTCACTTTGAAGACTAAGGTGAGCCTAACCTAAGCCTTCCTTTTTTGATTTTCTAACACCAGGTCTTTGCACATTTCATTATAATATTTTACTTTGTCTTCTCAAGTCATCCTTTGAAATCTTCTGTTCATCTCTTTTACTTCATCATTTCTTCTGTTTTCTTTAGCTACTCTATGTCCAAGAGCAAATTTAAGAATCTCTTCTGACATCTAATTTGGTGGGTTTCTTTTCTTTTCTTTTTAATGACTTTTTGCTTTCTTCACATACAATGTCCCTGATTATATCCCACCTGAATTTAGAGACCATTTGAAGAACTATCTTTCATTTGACACACTGAACACCAATGACCAAACATGTGATGAGGTATAAGATGACATCAAGAACATCATACATGAAGAAAGCAAGCAGACATTTAAAAGACAGGAAAGGAAGAAAAGACCAAAAGGGATGTCCAAAGAGAGTCTGAAACTTGCTCTTGAATGGGGAATAGCTAAAGTAAATGGTAGAAATGACAAGATAAAAGAGCCGAACAGAAGATTTCAAAGAGCAGCTCAAGAAGACAAAGTAAAGTACTATAATGAAATGTGCAAAGACCTGGAGTTAGAAAACCAAAAGAGAAGGACATGCTTTGCATTCCTTAAGCTGAAAGAAATGAAGAAAAATTTCAAGTCTTGAGTTGCAATACTGAAAGATTCTATGAGAAAAATATTGAACAATGCAGGAAACATCAAAAGAAGATGGTAGGAATACACGGAGTCACAGTACCAAAAAGAACTGGTCTGTGTTCAAGTATTTCAGGAGGCAGCATATAATCAGAAACCAATGGTACTGAAGGAAGCAGTCGAAGCTGCACTGAAGAAATTGGCAAAAATAAGTCTCCAGGAATTGATGGAATAGCAATTGCGATGTTTCAACAAACAGATACTGTGCTGAAGGTACTTACTCATTTACACCAATCTGGAGGACGGCTACCTGGTCAGCTGACTAGAAGAGATCCATATTTATACCCATTCCAAAGAAAGGTAATCCAACAGAATGTGGAAATTATCAAACAATATCATTAATATCACACAACGCAAGTAAAATTTTGAAGATAATCAAAAAACTGCCAGAAATTCAAGCTGATTTTAGAAGAAGATGTGGAATGAGGGATCACATTGTTATGTCAGATGGATCTTTGCTGAAAGCAAAAAATATCAGAAAGATGTTTATCTGTGTTTTATTATTCAAAAAACATTCAACTGTGTGGACCATAACAAATCATGGATACCAGTCAGAAGAATGGGAATTCCAGAGCACTTAATTGTGCTCTTAAGGAACCTGTACATAGACCAGGAGGCTATATTTCAAACAGAACAAGGGTAGTATACTGCACAGTTTAAAATCAGGAAGGGTGTGTATCAGGGATGTACCCTTTCACTATAATTATTTAATCTGTATGCTGAGCAAATAATCCAAGAAGCTGGACTATATGAAGAAGAACATGGCATTAGGATTAGAGGAAGACTCATTAACAACCTGCAATATGCAGATGATGCAGCCTTGCTTGCTGAAAGTGAAGATGACTTGAAGCACTTAGTAATGAAGATCAAAGACTATAGCCTTCAGCACAGATTACACCTCAATGTAAAGAAAACAAAAACCCTCATAAGTGGACCAATAAGCAACAGGACAATAAATGGAGAAAAGATTGAGGTTTTCAGGGATCTCCTTTCACTTGGATCCACAATCAACACTCATGGAAGCAGCAGTCAAGAAATCAGATGTCATATTGTACTGAGCAAATCTGTGGCAAAAGTTCTATTTAAAGTGTTGAGAAGCAAAGATGTCATTTTGAAGACTAAGGTGTCCCTTAGTCTTGGTATTTTCAATTGCCCCATATGCATGGACAATGAATGAAGAAGACCAAAGAGGAGTTGATGCCTTGGAATTATGGTGCTGGTGAAGAATAGTGAAAATACTATGGACTACCAGAAGAACAAACAAATCTGTCCTGGATGAAGTGCAGCCCAAATGCACCTTGGAAGTAAGAACGGCCAGACTTCATCTCATCTATTTTTGTCATGTTCTCAGAAGGGACCATTCCTTGGAGAAGGACATCAATCTTGGTAAAGAAGAGGGTCAGTGAGAAAAGGGAAGACCCTCAAAGAGATGTATTGACATAGTGGCTACAAAAGTGGGCTCAAGCATGGCAAGGATTGTGAGGATGGTGCACAACCAGGCAGTGTTTCACTCTGTTGTTCAGAGGGTCACTATTAGAGCCAACTCGAAGGCACTTAACAACAACAATAACATTCAATTTGTATGCTGAGCAAGTAATCTGAGAAGCTGGACCATATGAAGAAAAACACAGCATCAGGACTGGCGGAAGACTCATTAACAAGCTGTGACACGCAGATAACACAACCACACTTGCTGAAAGTGAAGATGAGTTGGAGGACTTACTGAAGATCAAAGATTATAGTCTTCAGTGTGGATTATACCTCAACATAATGAAAACTAAAATTCTAACAACTGGAACAGTAAGCAAAATCACGTTAAGTGGGGAAAACAATGACGTTGTCAAAGATTTCATTTTACGTGGATCACCCATCAACGCTCACAGAAGCAGCAGTCAAGAAATCAGACATAGTGCACTGGGAAAATCTGCTGCAAAAGACCTTCTTAAAGTGCTGACGAGCAAAGATGTCTCTTTGAAGACTAAGGTGTGCCTAACCCAAGCCATGGTATTTTCAATCACCTTTATATGAATGTGAAAGCTGAACAGTGAAAAGGAAAGAACGAAGAATTGATGCCTTTGAATTGTAGTGTTGGCAAAGAATACTGAAAATATCATGGACTGCCAGAAGAACAAACAAATCTGTCCTGGAAGAAGTACAGCCAAAATGCTCCTTAGAAGCAAGAATGGCCAGACTTCGTCTCACCTACTGTGGTCATGATGTCAGAAGGATCAGTCCCGGGAAAAGGATATCATGCTTGGTAAAGTGGAGGGTCAGAGAAAAAGGGGGAAGACCCTCAATGAGATGGATTGACACAGTGGCTACAATGGTGGGCTCAAGCACAGCAAGGACTGTAAGGATGGCACAGGACTGGGCATTGTTATGTTCTGACACACACAGGATTGCTATGAGTCAAAATCGACTGGACGGTACCTAACAACAACAGTCCATCTCAGCTCATTAATGCGTAGGATATTGATCTTCAAGCATTCCATTTCATTTTTGTCCACTTCCAATTACCCTGGATTCATGCTTCATACATTCCATGTCCTGATTATTAACAGATGTTGGCAGCTATTTCTTGTCATTTTGAGTCATGCCACATCAACCAATGAAGGTCCCCAAAACTTTACTCCATCCATGTCATTTTGGTCAACTCTGCTTTTAGGAGGGAGAGTTTCCCCAATCAGTTAACACACTCAGCTGCTAACCAAAAGGTTGGGAGCTTGTGTCCATCCAGATGTGTCCCAAAAGAAAGGCCTGGCAGGCTACTTTCAAAAACTCGGGCACTGAAAACCCTACAGAGCACAGTTCTACTCTGTCACAAATGGAGTACCATGAGTGGAAATTGACTTAGCAACAATGGGTTGGTGGCTGATGTTGGGAAGCTGAATCCTTTTAAATATTATAACCCTTTAAGTTACTTCAATGACAGGGAAAGGGCACATGGAATTACAATGTGCAAATATTAAAAACAGTTAATATTTACTTAAACATCAAAAGAAAGAGTAACATCTTTTAGGTCCAAAGTAATTTTGCCTCTATTCCTCAATGAGTCCAGGTGAAAAATATTTGTTTGGCTGAATTTTCAGGCAGTTCAAAACAGTGTGAAAAATCAGTGCAGTGGAAAACTGGGAAACGCAAGGAGAAGTCTGAAATCGTTTCTGAGCTAACGGTGTTCATCTCTTTTGGCACGACACCTTCCCTGAGCAACTACAAAAACATAGATTTGATCCATCTGTTACTCTTGCTTTTTTTCATGGTTGAATTGATACAATTGGATAGGGTCAAATGGATTCTTACAAGTGAAAAACAGGTAAAAAGAGGAACTGAGCAAGATGTGTGGATAATGAATAAATGGGGTAAGTTGGCTACTGAATCACAGAGACTCACGGTGTAGCCTTTGACATCACTCAGCATGCTGGGATACAAGGTGAGAATGCCATATTTAATGGGAAAAAGATGAAAGGAAATCTGTTTTGGTAAAATGCTATACACTTCCCAAGTTCAGGATATTTATGTACAAAGGAGAGGGCACAGGGAGACTAGACTTTCATTCTTACGTTTTGCTCCTGAGCAAATATCTTTCCGTATGTCTACGTATGTCTACAAGATAAGGAAGATTAGAAACATCACACAGAATATTAGGCTAGATTATCAATTCTTCTCTGAGTAATCTCCTTAACCTGAAACAAGCAAACCCCATATCCTGTCAGTGGTTAAAAAGGTTTGTTTCTTAAGAGTAGTGTAATTAGCTCTATGCCCTCTAACTCAAAATTATAAAACTTGGGTTGGGCAATCTACTTCCATAGTGACACTGCCTCGGAAACCCAAGGAGGGATGCTTTGAGTCTGGTCTGACTTGATGGCACATAACAACAACAACATGTTAAAGCTCTCTTATAACCAAAAGCAAACTCACTGCCACTGAGTTGATTCCGACTCACTGTGACTCCCATTGGGTTTCCAAGACTATAAATATTTATGGAAGTAGACTGCCTCATCTTTCTTCTGTGGAATGGCTGGTGGGTTTGACCCACCAACCTTTTGGTTAGCAGCCAAATGCCTTTAACCTCTTACCTTTCCATACTCTGTAAGGAGCTCTGGTGGTGCAATGGTTAAATTCAGCTGCTAACCCAAAGGTCAGTGGTTCAAGCCCACCAGCCACTCCACAGGAGATGAGGCAGGCTGCTTCCATAAAGATTTACAGTCTTGGAAGCCCTATGAAGTAGATCAACTCTGTCCTATAGAGCTGCTGTGAGTCAGACTCAACCTGATGGCAGTACGTTTGGGTTTTGGGTTTTATATTCTGTGAGTGTGGGAGTTAAGTTGACTGGGCCTGGTTTTGACTGGCTGGGCAGCTGGATGTAGTTATTCCCCATGATGAAACTGGTAATCAACTCCATGGTGGAATCTACTGGAGCAAGTGAGTAGCTGCCTTAGGGATGTGGTCTGCTTCCAGTATATAAGGAGAAGTTTTGAGGAAAGTCTCTGAGCTTTTTGGCATGCTTGAACACTGCATGTAGCTGAGTCTTCATTTCAGTGGGTTGCCCATGTCTGCTGATCTTGGGATTGTTAATGGACTTGAACTAGTGACCTGCTGTGTTGTATGCTAATCTTGGGACTGTGCCATTTTATTTGTCAACCATGAGTCTGTCAACCTCAGCAACCAGCAGCTACCTGAGTGAAGAGATGCTTCCAGCTCCAGTGGGCCAGGAGCAAAAGGCAGAGCTGAAGCTGGCACTTTGAACTCAGACTTCTAGCCTCTTAAACTGTAAGAAAACAAATACCTGTTCAAACTATCCCGTTTGTGGTTTCTGTTAGAGAGTCACTAGAGAACCAAAATAGTGAGGTAACCACTGTCTTGTAAGGAGCTCTGGCAGTGTAGTACCTAAGGCACTTGACTGCTAACCAGAAGGCTGGTGGCTCAAACCCACCAGCCACTCCTCGGAAGGAAGGTTGGGCAATCTACTTCCGTAGTGATACGGCCTCGGAAACCCAAGGAAGGTTCGCTGTGAGTCGGGCCTGACTCAATGGCACATAATGACGATGACAACACTGTCTTGTAATATATGTAATGTATGTACGTGGGGTGGGAAGAGAGGTGGAGATAGTTCCCACAAGAGATAGCATGAGCTTTGTAAAGAAGTAAAGCTGATCAGGCCAGCCCTTCCTCCTCCTGCTTAAAACTCTTTAATGACATTCCTTTCTCTCTATGCCCACCCTCCAGACTCCTGCCTTCCTGGATTACTTCCAATTACTCCCCTTTTTGGACTTTTGCTCATGTAGGTCCCTGTGGTTGGAATGCCCTCCCCTTCATTTGTCTATGGCTGACCCATCCTCACACCCTGTCTTTCTCTTTCGGAGAGGGAGGTTCCTGCCTCCCACTTCCCCTGCAATCCTCCTCATAATACCCATCATCTTATTGCCACTTCTAATTTAATATCTCATTTCTTTCCTGGACAGTTAGTTCCCCCAAGGTGAGGGAACCATTTAATGTTCCCTGCAGAAGACCCAGTCTCAGTGTGGTGCAAAGAACATAGGACACCCTGCACAAGTGCATCTAACTGAACAAAATGGAACGGGGAAGGGGAACAACAGCAAGAGAAAGGACCTACCCTCAAGGTGTCAGGGTAGGAGCACAGCCAAGATCGAGACTGAGCACAAACAGAGATTTCTAGAAATGTCCTTTTTTTGTTTTTTAATTAATACACTTGTTTCTTAGAGCAGCTTTAGGATTGCAGAAAAATTGCACAGAAAGTACAGGGAATTCCTATTTACTCCCTTGTGCCCTACACACTGTGTGTCCTATTATTAATATCTTGCATTTCTGTGGTATATTTGTTACCATTGATGAACCAGTAGAGGTAGTCCTTGGGTTATGAATGTCTGACTTACAATCAACTCCCACTTGCCCTTAAATATAAATATGGGAGCTCTGCTGGCATAGTACCTAAGGCATTTGACTGCCAACCAGCTACTCCTCAGAAGGAAGACTGGGCAATCTACTTCCATAGAGATACCGTCTCAGAAACCCAAGGAGGGGTCACTATGGATCACATCGACTTGATGGCAGTGAGTTTTGAGAAATACAAATATAAGTTTGTTTTATGTACTCGCACATGTTATCAGGAGGAACCAGTCCCTAGAGAAGGACACCATGCTTGGTAGAGGGTTAGTGAAAAAGAGGAAGATTCTCAACAAGATGGATTGATACAGTGGCTGTAACAACAGCCTCAAACAGAGCAACGACTGAGCATGGTTCAGGACCAGGCAGTGTTTCGTTCTGTTGTACACAGGGTCACTATGCATTGCAACTGACTCAAGGGCACCTAACAACAGCAACAAATTTGTTCTCATTTTGAAACCATCAAACCAACCCCTACTTGAAATTCTTCCTCACAATCACCTTCACTCGCTGCACGCACATCGTTTCAATCATTGAAAATGCTTTGACCCTTTTCTTGCAGTAACCAAAAAACCAAACCCACTGCCATCAAGTGGATACCAACTCATAGTGACCCTTTAAGACAGAGTAGAACTGTCTTATAGGGTTTCCAAGGCTATAAATCTTTATGGAAACAGACTGCCTCATCTTTCTCCTGCAAAACAGCCAGTGGGTTAGAACCATGAACCTTTTGGTTAGCAGCTGAATGCTTTAACCACTACATCACCAGAGCTCATTTCTTGCACTAAGGTAAGGCTAAATGTGGATCATATGCATCTGTTCCAATTCACCTACAAATTCCACTTAAAGATGGAAACACAGGAACAGATCTCATTCATAACCCAGGGACTGCCTGAACAATATACTAATTAAAGTTCATAGTTCTGTTAGGGTTCACACTTTGTGTTATACAGTCTGTGTAATGCCATATATCCACTATTACATTATCATACCAAACAGTTTCTCTGCCCTAAAAATGCCCTGTGCTCCGCCTGTTCATCCCTCCCTTACCCCCATCCCAAACTCTTGGATTTTCACTGTCTCTCTAGTTTTGTCTTTTCCAGAAAACCACAGAGTTGGAATCAGTATGTAATTTTTTCAGATTGCTTTTCAGTAGAAATTTTTTTTTTTTTTTTTTTTTTTTTGGAATGCTACCTTGATGGCACATAACAACAAAGAAATAACAACACCTTGAATTTATAAAATCCTTTGCTCAGAGGACTTGAAGGGCTTTCCTCCATGTGCTCAGAGGATCCCTGTGACGTTAAGGTGGGCAGGAATTGTCCCTATTTTATAGGTGGAAGACCAGAGACCCCAACAGGTTAAATTACATGCCCAGAATTTTGGTCAGCAGGCAAGCAAAATCTGACAGGTAGACTTTCTGAGAGCCAGGCCAGCACTCTCTTCTGCAAGTGTGGAGTCTTTTTAAAGGCATGATCAAGACCGAATTCTGGTACATGTATTTGATAGTGGGGGCCACAATAGAATGTGGTCACCAACCTGTGCTGAGTTCTGCTGCTCCAATCAAGCCCTTATCAGCCTTGGCTTGTATTAGAGTTTCATACTGAAAATCTGTGGCATTCCAATTTATGTTGACTGCAAAAATGTGACCTTTGATGCATGAAGAGTGAAATGAATGAGGTTTGAGGATGTCAGGGGTGATGCAGAAGGGACACCTCTAGAAAAGCAAGGATCTGAGGTACTTTGCTCTGTTCCTTACATATCATAAAACACAATGCCTAAAATAGCTAATAATTCTTATTATCTAATGCCTACTCATATGTCTTGATCTACTAGAAGTCTGAGACAGGGCATACACCATAGACAATCCAATAACAAGGCACTTCATAAGTATAGTTGGAACCACTCTCACAGTTATTTCAGTTATTTTAAGCCATGTGCTTTGTGGCAATTTGTTACAGGAGCCGTAAGAAATTAATGCAGGCCAACACAAGCTTTTTGACTCCTATAAAATGCAATACTCACCACTAAAGGAACTCTGGTGGTGCAGTGCCTAAGGCATTTGACTGCTAACCAGAAGGTGGCAGTTCAAACCCACCAGCCACTCTGTGGAAGGAAGATGGGGCAATCTACTTCTGCAAAGATTTACTGCCTCAAAAAACGGGGGTCACTATGAGTAGGAATTGACAGCAGTGAGTTTGGTTTTTCTTTTAGATGACTCATCACAAAGTTATTCTCAAAGACTTATGTGGGTTCAAATGGTACAAAAATGTGCAATAAAATATTTATGTTAAAGTACCCATTTCTTGGGAGGAGTTCCGGTAAGATGGCGGAATAGGCAGATAAACTACACAGACCCTCTTCAACAAAGAAATGGGGAACCAATTAACACAGATACAGAATATAATCCTGAAACACTGAGTTCTGAAAGGAAGGATACAGAAGTTGACTAAACTCCAGTAGAAGAACCTGCATAAAAACACTGAAAAAGGAGACATATGGAGCTGCGATCTGTCAGCGATCATGATGGTATGGACAGCTGGGATATTGCCAAGTGGTGTTAGGACCTAAGAATTAACCTAAAAAGAGGCCCTGCTAGCCAGGGGCTGCACGGAGGCCTGCACCAGTGGCTGGTAAATAAAAGGGGAAGCAGTGAAGATGGAGATGGGCTGAGCTGTGGACTTTTGGCTGTCCAGAGGGTGCAGACATTTTGAATGTTTACAAGCATTTTGACCATTTTGGATATTTAAAGAAACGGTGTTCTCTCAGATTCCAGTGACCTAAGAGTAGGCTCAACTTGCTGGGGACCACAAGGACATACCAGGCACTGAGGACTGGAAAGGTGTGATAGTCCCCTCATTACTCTTATACCCCACACGCTCTTGATGAACGGAGGTAAGGACATCCCTTAACTCTCACCCCCCTTCTGGGCCAGCAAGAAGTCCATTCCAGTCTGAGTGCTCCAATGGAGCCTAGGTGCCCTGCCCTGCCCAGAGTTGTTATTTTTAGTTGTTTTTGTCTGTTTTAAAATTATTATTACTCTTTCTTCTTCCCTTCCCAGGTTCTAGTTTTCAGGTTTTTCACTACTCCCCTTTCCTGGTTCCCATTTTTTTTTTTTTTTTTTTAATTTCTTGTGGTTCTCCCCATTCCCTATTTTTCTTTTTTGTATTTTACTCATTTTTTCTTTCACTAGTCTCCTACTCTACCTTTTTTCTCATACTCCTCCCTCCCCAGATATTGCAGGGATTTTTGTTTGTTTGTTTGTTTTTTACATTACTACTCATTTTTCTTTTGACTTTTTAAAGTATTTCTTTAAATATTTCCTCTCATTTATTGCCTTTCCTTTTGTTTTTTTCTTTTTCTCTTTTTAGCAATTATTCCTGTGTGTCTATGCAGTGTGAGTTTTTTGTCCTCTTGCTTTTACTTTTTTGATGGTTTTTCCATTGTTGTTTTTGTCTGAGTGGGAGACAGCAATCATTCCATACAACCCAATCACACCTGCACCTCCACTTACTGAATGAAAGTCACCAATTCCTTTGGCACCAACTGGCCAATGATATATGACCACCAATAAGAGCCTGACTCACCCTTAATTGCTCTTCACAAACAATTAACAGAGATCTGTGCAACCACTCTTTCTCTATCACAACCACCAGGAGACAGGTGGTGAGTGCATAAGTGCTGCAAACTAGCAAACAGAGGAGCACAGTGCCCTTCTTACTCAGATACATCCAAAAGAAACAAAGAAAATGAAACTCTTAGGCAAATCACTCCAATATACAATCACCAATTAAATAGAAATACAAAAAAATCACAGTCTCGGATACCACAGACCATCACATAACACACAAAGAAGCAAGATAAAGCAGTAGAAACAAAGAAGCAAAATACAGAACCAGAACACATCACTGAGGAATAAGCAGCATTGAAACTCCCTGATAAGGAATTCAAAAGAATTATATTTAGGTACCTTCAAAGGATTGAGAGACAGAACAAGGAAAACACTGACAAAATTAAGGAAAACACAGACAAAACCCTAGAACAATTTTAGAAGAAAATACAAGAACAAGATGACAAAATAAATGAAAAATTAAAAATGATACAAAATCTACAGAAAGAAATCCAGAAGATTAATACTAAATTTTCAGAAATAGAAAACATATTGAATGGTCAAAAGAGTAGAATCAAATCAATGGGAGACAGAATTAATGAGATTGAAGACAAATACTTCAATACTTCTCTGGAGAGGAATCAATTACAAAAAGATCAAAACAAAATGAAGATAGCCTAAGATAACATCAAAAGGAATAACCCACATGTAATTGGAATTCCAGAACAGGAAGAGAAAAATGAAACCACTGAGAAAATTGTCAAAGATTTGTTGGAAGAGAACTTCCCTGATATGATGAAATATGAAAACATATCCATTCAGGAAATCCAACGAACCCCAAACAGGATAGACCCCAAAAGCAAATCACCAAGACATATCATCATCAAACTCACCAAAACCAAAGACAAGAAAGAATCCTGAAAGCAGCATGGAAAAAATGAAAAGTTACCTACAAAGGGCAACCAATAAGACTACCAAAAACCAAAACCAAACTCACTGACATGAAGTCAGATCCGACTCATAGCAACCACCCTTGGGTTTCCGAGGTGGTATCACTAAGGAAGTAGACTGCCCAACCTTCCGAGGAGTGGCCAGTGGGTTTCAACCACCAGCTGTCTGGTTAGCAGTCAAATGCCTTAGGCACTATGCCACCAAACTAAGCTCTAATTTTTTCAGTGTAAACCATGCAAGTAACAAGGCAATGAGATGGTATATATAAAATTGTGAGAAAAATTTCCAACCAAGAATTTTATACCCAGCAAAACTGTCCCTCATATATGATGGTGAAATTAGGACATTTGCAGATAAGCCAAAATTAAGGGAATTTGCTAAAACCAGACCAACCTTACAAGAGATGCTAAAGGGAGTCCTTTGGACAGAGAACCAACAACAGCAAACAACAACTGACCATTAATACACAAGATGACACAATCCAGAAACCACAGCAGTGGACATATCCAAAGTAAAATGAGCTTACAAGATTGTAAACAGAGAACCAGAGACCTCAATTGGCAAATGAGTATAACTACAAACCAAAAAGAGGGAAAAAACAGTGTAGTTACAGAACTTGTAAATAGTGAGGAACTCAAGAGTTGCAACATGGAATGGACTGTTCTGAACTCAGAGAGGAAATTATAAAGCACAGGGTAATCACAAAGAAAAATGATAAACCTTCACATCACAATACAATAGAGGACAAGCACAAATATTTAACAAATACTAAAAGAACAGCAACGAAGGAAATTTTAACACAATTCATAAACATAATGAGCTCAGCACAGAAAATTATATGCAACAAAGAAACCAGGAACACTATGAAAAAACACATAACAAAATGACAGGAACCAATTCATACTTGTCAATTATTATACTGCATGTCAATGGATTAAATGCACCACTCAAGAGATGGAGAACTGCACACTTAATAACAAAACATAACTCATCAATATGCTATCTACAAGAGATACACCATAGAGGGAAAGACAAAAAGAGACTAAAAATCAAAGGTTGGAACAGATATATCAAGCAAATGGCAACAGTAAAAGAGCAGGAGTGGCAATATTAATTTCTGATCAAATTGACTTTAAGACTAAAACCACCATATGAGATAAGGAAGGACATTATACAATGATTACAGGATCAATTGAACAAGAAGATATAACCATAATAAATATCTATGGAATCGAAGAAAGAGCCCCAAAATTCATAAATCAGACATGAACAGAATTGAAAAGGCAAATAGATGACTCCACAATCATAGCAGAAGACTTTAGTACACCACTTTCAATGAAAGATAGAACAATTGCAAAGAAACTCAATAAAGATGCAGAACTAAACAATACAATCCACCCACTTGACCTTACAGACACTGACAGAGCACTTCACCCAACAACAGAGCAATACACATTCTTCTCCAGTGCACATGGAACATTCTCTATGATAGACCATGTTAGGCCATAAAACAAATCTTAATAAATTTAAAACACTGAAATACTGCAAAGCATCTTCTCAGATCACAAAGCTATAAAACTAGAAATCAACAATAGGGAAGATCAATAGAAAAAGAGCGAACACATGGAAACTGAACAACACCCTCCTTAAGAATGGCTGGGTAATAGAAGAAATAAAAAATAAAATTAAAAAATTCCTTGAATCAAATGAGAATGAAAACACAACATACCAAAATTTGGGGGATACAACAAAATCAGTGATCAGAGGCCAAGTTATAGCAATAAATGCACACATCAAAAAAGAACAAAGAGCCAAAATCAACACCTTAAACCAACACCTCCAACAATTAGAAAAAGAACAGCAAGAAAAGCCTACAGTCACCAGAAGAAAGGAAATAATAAAGATTAAGCAGAAATCAATGAAACAGAAAATAGAAGAGCAATAGAAAAAAATCAATAAGACCAAAAGTTGTTTTCTTTTTTTTTAATTGTATTGTGATTTGGGTGAAAGTTCACAGAGCCAATTAATCTTCCATACAGGAGTTCACATACACTTTGTCTCATGATATTGACTGTCATCTCCCACAATGCCACAGCTCTCCTCCCATTTTGTCCCCATAGCCACCTCTTCCCCGTGTCCTTTTCTCCCACACTTTCCTGCCTCCCAAGCTGTCTCCCTGCACCTACAAAGCCCTTCTATTCTCCCATGATTGATCTCTCTATGGAGTGTATCAATGTTTAGCTCATATGCCTCCTGTCTTTTGTTTGGCTGGGAGCCAAAGAAGTGGGTTCAATTCCAGAGTTGTAGGGCACCTAGGGGTCATAGTCTCAGGTGTTTCACCAGGCTCTATCAGACCAGCAAACCTGGTCTCTTTTTTTTTTTTTTTTAAATACTTTTGAGTTTCGTTCCACATTGTTCTCCCACTCTATCCAGGATCTCCTACATAGATCCCTCTCCAAGTGGTTGACAGTGGTACTATCTAGTTCTTCTGGTCTCATGGTCATACAGGCTGAGGATCACATGGTATACCAGTCCCTTGGACTAATTGCATCTTTAGTTGTCTTCATTCTTTGCTCTGATCAAGGAGAAACATTTCATTGCATCTAGATGGTCACTTGCAAGCTTTTAAGATCCCAGTCAGTACTCGCCAAAGTAGGATGTGAAACAATGGTTTTGTGTAGTATGTTACGCCAATTGAGCTTGATGTGCCCTGTGACCTTGGTCCCAAGTCCACAGGTTACAAGATGGTTTTCTGAAAAGATTAATAAAATTTACAAACCACTGGCAAATTTAGCAAAGGAAAAGAGGGAGAGAATACAAATAACATGAGTAAGAAACAAATTGGGCGACATCACAACAGAACCAACTGAAATAAAAATGATAATATCAGGATACTAAGAAGAACTGTATTCCAACAAATGTGAAATTCTAGAAAAAATGGACAGATTTCTAGAAACATACTACTTAACCTAAACTAACACAGATTAAGGTGGAAAAGTTGAACAGACACATAACAAAAGAAGAAATTGAACAGGTCATAAAAAAATTACCAACAAAAAAAAAAATCCTGGCCCAGATGGTTTCACTAGAGAATTCGACCAAATGTTCAGAGAAGAACTGACACCAATCCTACTTAAACTTTTCCAGAACATGGAAAAGGATGGAATCCTCCCAAATATATTTTATGATGCAAGCATAACCTTGATACCAAAACCAGACAAATACATCACTAAACAGGAAAACTACAGACCAATATCCCTCATGAATATAGATACAAAAATCTTCAGCAAAATCCTAGCCAATAGACTCCAACAGCACATCAAGAATTCATTATGACCAATTTGGGTCCATATCAGGTATGCCAAAGATGGTTCAACATTATAAAAACAATCAACATCATCCATCACATAAATAAAACAAAGGAAAAGAACAGCATGATCATATCAATCAACGTAGAAAAGGCATTTGATAAAATCCAACACCCATTCCTGATCAAAACTCTCAGCAAAATAGGAATAGAAAGGACATTCCTCAACATCATAAAGGGCATCCATGCAAAACCAACAGCCAACATTATTCTCAATGGAGAGAGACTGAAACCATTCCCCTTGCGAACAGGAACCAGACAAGGATGGCTTCTATCACCACTTCTATTCAACATTGTAATGGAAGTCCTAGCCAGGGCAGTAAGGCAAGAAAGGGAAATCAAAGGCATCCAAATTGGTAAGGAGGAAGTCAGATCATCCCTATTTGCTGATGATATGATGCTATACATAGAAAACCCAAGAGACGTAGTAAAAAACAAACAAACAAACAAAACAAAAAAAAAAAAAAAAACAACTACTGGAACTAATTGACAGATTTATCATAGTGGTGGGATACAAGATCAACATTCAAAAATCAGTTGGATTTCTCTACACCAGCAGAGATTGCTGAAAAGGAAAGCAATACGTTTACAATAGCTACCAAAAAAACAAAATATTTGGGAATAAATCTTACCAGGGAAACAAAAGAACTACACAAAACACTACTTCAAGAAACCACAGAGATCTACATAAATGGAAGAACACACCATGCTTATGGTAGGAAGACTGAACATTGTGAAAACATCAATTCTACCCAAAGCAATCTACACCTTCAATGCAATCCCAATCAAGACCCCATCAACCTTCTTTAAGGATATGGAAAAACGAATCACTAACTTTATATGGAAAGGAAAGAGATCTCAGATAAGCAGAGCACTACTAAAGAAGAAGAACAAAGTAGGAGGTCTCACACTGCCAGATCTCAAACCCTGCTATACAGCCGCAGTAGTCAAAACTGCCTGATGTTGCTACAACGACAGACACATAGACCAATGGAATAGAATTGAGAACCCAGAAATAGATCCATCGACCTATGGTCAGCTGATCCTTGAGAAAGGGCTGAAATCCATTAAATGGGCAAGAGATTATCTGTTTAACAAATGGTGCTGGCAAAACTGGACATCCATTTGCAGAAAAATGAAATAAGATCTATATCTCACACCATACACAAAAACTAACTCTAGATGGATCAAAGACTTAAATGTGAAAGCTAAAGCTATAAAGTTCTTCAAGGAAAAACTAGGGGCAAATTTAGGGGCCTCTGGTGGCATAGTGCCTAAGGCATTTGACAGCTAACCAGGAGGCTGGAAGTTCAAACCCACCAGCCACTCCTCAGAAGGAAGACTGGGCAATCTACTTCCATTGAGATAAAACCTTGGAAACCCAAGGAGGGGTCACTATGAGTCAGAAATAACTCGACGGCAGTATTCGGTTGGTTTTGGAATATATGGTATAAATAGACTATCAAGTATAACCCAAAATGCACAAACAGCAGAAGATAAACTAGATGAATGGGACCTTCTAAAAATTAAATTTTTATGTGCTTACAAAGTCTTCTTCAAAAGAATAAAAAGAGAATCTACAGATTTGGAAAAAATATTTGGCAATGACATATCTGACAACAGACCTATCTCTAGAATTTATAGAAAACTCTAAAACCTCAACAACAAAAAGACAAATAATCATATTAAAAAATGGGCAGAAGATATGAATAGACACTTCACCAAAGAGGATATTCAGGCAGGCAACAAACACATGAAGAAATGCTCACGATCATTAGCCACTAGAGAGATGCAAACCAAAACAACAATGAAATATCATCTTGCCCCAGAACTAGTATGTAGCAAAGTTCAACAAGACAGAAAATAACAAATGCTGGCAAGGATGTGTGGAGATTGGGCCTCTCTTGCACTGCTGGTGGGACTGTAAAATTATACAACCACTGTGGAAAGTAGTATGGTGATTCCTTAAAAAGTTGGAATTAGAAATACCATTTGATGCAGTAATTCCATCACTAGCTATATATCTTTTTTTTTGGGGGGGGGTCACTTAAAATTGGTGCATTTTACTGTATGTAAAGTATGCCTCAAAAAAGTTGATTTTAGGAAGACTGGACAATCTACTTCCATAGTGATACTGCCTTGGAAACCCAAGGAGGGGTCGCTATGAGTTGGGTCCGACTTGATGGCGAATAACAACAACAACATGCCTTAAAGAAGTGAGAGCCAGGACAAGAACAGACCAAAAGATGGAAACAACCTAGGTGCCCATCAACAGAAGAATGAATAACCAAACTATGGTACATACACACCATGGAATACTATGCAACCCTAAAGAATAACATAGAATTTGCAAAACACTGTATAACATGGATGAACTTGGAAGATATTATGCTGAGTGAATTAAGTCAATCACAGAAGGACAAATATTGTATTAGTCTGTTATTGTAAAAAGTCAAGGGAAAGTTTTATATGTGGAAAGAAATTTTCTTTTTTGGTTACCAGGGGTGGGAGGGGAGGAGAGGGAACCCTTGCTAGACAGGTATAGACAAGTATTAATTTGGGTGAAGCGAAGGGCAATCAATGTACCAAATGTGAGTGATCAACATGGTGGCACTGAGGAAGAGGAAAACATAGAGAGGTGCATAGGAGGTACACACAACAAAGATAAACCCTTTTGCACATACAGTACTGCATTGTCAGTGAAGGAAAACATTGATATACAGATGTACAGAGGAGTGGACAGGCTGGATAATTAGGCATGGCTATACAGGGGGGAGTGTACCCATGATCATGTATAGGGTTGGCAGACAATGTTTCTACAAGTATATTTGCAGGTTCTGTAAGAATTTCCAGGTACATAGCAGAGCTGACAAGCTACAAGGTTGTAGTCACTTCTTGGTCACAGCCAGCTACATGGAGGGAGTGAGTAGTTGGACTTGTGGGCTTGGGATCATGGTCACAGAGGACATCAAGCTCAAGTGGCATAACATCCTATGAAAAAACATCGTTCCACATTCTACTTTGGTGTATAGCAACTGGGATCTTAAAAGTCTGCAAGTGGCAATCTAGATGCAATGATAGATCTCTCCTTATCCAGAGCAAAGAAGAATGAAGAAAACCAAAGACGAAGGGAAAAAATTGGTTGAAGGGACTGGTACACCATGAGATCCTCAGCCCATATGACTATAGACCAGAAGAACTAGATTGTGCCCAGCTATCACTGTCAACCACTCAGAGGGAGATCTATATAGGAGATCCTGGATAGAGCGGGAGAACAATGTGGAACAAA
>NW_006921688.1:3716603-3722038 GCF_000298275.1 Orycteropus afer afer | reverse complement strand
TCAGAGGGAGATCTATATAGGAGATCCTGGATAGAGCGGGAGAACAATGTGGAACAAAATTTAAAATCATTAAAAAAAAGGGGGGGGGGGACCAGGTTTGCCGGTCTGATAGAGCCTGGTGGAACCCCTGAGACTATGGCCCCTAGCTGGTCTTCAGGTCTGGATTGAACCCCCTTCTGTGCCTTCCAGCCAAACAAAACAAAAGACAGGCATATCAGCTGAATATTTACATTAGGTAGATACACTCCTGGGAGAGATTAACCATGGTGGAATAAAAGGGCTGTGTATGCACAGGGAGACAGCTTGGGGGGGAGGAGTTCATGGCAGGGAAGACCTAACTACGGGGAGGAAGTGGGAAGAAAGCTGTTGCTTTTGAGAAACTGCAGTCAATATCATGAGACAAAGTGTATGTGCATTGCTGTATGGAAAATGAATTTGCTCTGTAAACTTTCACACAAATCACAATAAAAATTAAAAAAACAAAATAAAACATTTCTTGCCTATTAGTTTCTTTGTTTTGATTAAAAAAAAAAAAAAACCTGCTGCTTTTTAAAATTTATTTATTTATTTAAGAATTGGCTTCTCATTCAAAATAATTTCAAGCTTTCACAAGATTTAAGATTAACATTCTAGGGAGAAATTAAGCTTCTGTCAAAATATTTAAAATTTTTATCCCTCTACAGCAAAAATAGGAGCCCTGGTGCAGTGGTTAAGTGCTTGGCTACTAACTGAGAAGTCAGTGGTTCAAACCCACCAGGCAGTCTGTGGGAGAAAGATGTGGCAGTCTGCTTCCATAAAGTTTTACAACCTTGGAAACCCTAAAGGGCAGCTATGCATTGGCACTGACTTTTGGAACAGCAAAAATAAATAGATTAAAAATGTCTCTTCACAGGCAATTGCACTACCTAGAGACTGAAGGTTGATTTTACAGTAATTGTTCATTAGATGGGGTCAAAGAACTAAAAGGAAATGAACGAACTACTACTGTGGAAAACAGCTTACCTTGAGAAGTTGAGGAAATGAACATGTCGAGTAAATAAATAGGGCTGTTCGGCAGTACTTATATTTTTAATCAGCTCCATCTATTTAAAAAAAAAAAAACAGCACAAAATTAGTATGTATAGGATCTAATTTCTAAGCTGTATTAAGCTAAAGGTTATCTACCTAATTCCCTTTATCCCCACTTATTATTTCTTGGGCCAGGGCCACAAAGCTGTTTTATGCAACATTTATGAACTTTACATAAGGCTTTTTAGTGTATAAATATAAAGGAGCTGTAGTGGTGCAATGGTTAAGCACTCACCTGTGAACCAAAAGGTCTGCGGTTCAAATCTACCAGTGGCTCCACAGGACAAAGCCCTGGAAATCTGCTCCCATAAAGATTCCGAAACTAACACACTGCCATTGAATCAATTCTGACTCATAGAGACCCCCATAGGGTTTGCAGGGCTGTAAATCTTTATGGACTCAGACTGCCTCATCTTTCTCCCATGGGGCAGTCAGTGGGTTTGAACCATTGACTTTCTGGTTAGCAACTGAATGCCTTACCATAATGCTACCAAAAGTCCTTTCCCCATAAAGATTACAGCCTAGGAAATCCTATGGGGCATGTCTACTCTGTCTATAGGATCAGTAGGAGTTGGAATCAACTTGATGGCACATAACAAATCGAAATTTCTAGCCATACCTTGAGAAAAATGGGACAGAGTGAGTAATTTCAATGGGGAAATAAGTGCATTGCCGTACTGATATTAAAGTAAAAACAATGCCTTTCATCCCCTCTTCTAAAGTCAAATCAAGAGAAGAGGTTAATCATTATATTCCTGTAAAGAGATTATTCAGATATACAGAAATATTTGAAACTAGATCTTCAGAATTTAAAAGAAATAAAATGATGCAATATTAAATTATTTCTCCTCAATTATAAAAATGTGTAAAGAAAATGTTTCAGAGGAAACACACAGACCCCTAAACTTCTTGGTTTTGATGGGTGGCCATCTGAATCATTTATTTGTAGTTATCAGCAAGTCAAAACGCAGTTTATATTTGCATAAACTAACTTTCACGGTCTTCTGGAACATGTCATACAGAAAATGTTTAGTGAAATCTGTCAGAAATTCCAAGCATTCTTCTGACTCCCTGACTTCCTGAATTCCACTTTCCTAGGATTTTCTGATTGGCTCCATCAAAACTGACACACTGTGGAATTTTAAAAAAGCACATTGAAGACTGGTATTTTGGAAGAACATCAGAAGTGCAACATTTCATGCCTTATGAAACAGTTCAAGCTGACAACGGGAAATAAAGAGCAGCCACTCGGACGTCAACTCGGGGGCAACAGCGGGAATCTGGAACTCCTGGTTCATCTCAGACAAGAGAGAAGACACAGAAGATGTGGGTCAACCTTGTTGCCTCGTGTCAAGCATGATGGCTGACACATACCTAGTGCTCAATGTAATTGTTGGAAGAATTAACTCTGACTAGTATGTGCTTTGGAGAACGTTACACTGAGGTCCCAATATCCAAAGTCTTTAGATACTTGTGCTTCCAATGACTGTTTGAACAAATGAAATTGAATTTTAAAAGTAAATTACTTGTAGTTCACAAACCCCGTGTGTCTGTTAGTCAGTGTCCAAGCTGTAGCTTGAGGAAATTGAATTCTTGCTCATTATCTGTTGTTCATCCTCAGACATCCTCCCCTACAAGCTCCCACGCTTGCTTTTGGTAGTAAACTTCCTGCATGGTCCCTGTGGTAGTTTTGACTTTTGATGGATGTACTAATATCATTAATAAAAGGTCCCTGGGTGGTGCAAACAGTTTGTTCTCAGCTACTACACTGAAGATTGATGGTTCAAACCCACCTAGAAGAGACCAGAACCAAGAAAAAACCCTCTGGGGCAATTCTACCCTGTAACACAGAGAGTCGCCATGAGTCACACTCAACTACTGCAATGGGCTTGGTTTTGGTAGCAAAAGAATTACTGACATGGAAGCACAACCCTACGTAACGTATCCCTGAGGATGTCTGCTTAGCAACAGAATTCTTTATGTTAAACAGACCATTAATACTTTAACCTCTAGATTACTTTCGTTCAATCATCTCTCTGCACACGTAAGAAAAATACGAGAAAGTGCCATAGCACTACACAAGAAAACTGGAAAAGCAGGCCAGAAGAAATAGTTTCTTTGACATTTTCAACATTATATGACATTCTCTAAACACATGTCAGTATGCTAAATTTAATGGAAGAACAGTAGTGGTTGGATTTGGAGAACAGTGTCATAATAGTCATAAAGCTGTCTATTTTACAAGGAAAAACGGATTAGCAGTGACAATGTATAACTCTTTATAGATGTATCTTTAAATAGAGAATAAAGGCACTGATGCTCATGTTTACTGCATTAGCTCACTGAAGGCAGAGAGTTCACTGCAGTGGCTTGCACACGCTTTCTCACTGCATGGCCAGGTAGAAAGTCACTTAGCATGCACCGTAAGCACAGGTTTAAGGCATTATGTTCAAAGTGTCCTTTGATCTGCAATGACACTAAAATCCCAGCCAGACTGTCCCTGTTACCAGCGACAAGCTACGGTTTCCTTGAACTCCTGTCTGTCCCCTGAGCTTCCTCCCCTGGCTCTCCCACTGTTGGCAGCAGCCTGTCTTTCTTCTGGCTTGTTCTTATCCACCTGGGAGGCATCCTGGTGGCAACGGCTCTATCTAAAATCACCACAGGACCCCTTCTCCTTTTCCCTGGCTCTTGCAGAACCACTCCTGGCTTTATTCTGACTCCACTGCACACATTCATTCACCATTCAGCCATTCAAACTTACTGAGCACTTAGCAGTGGGGATAAAAACATGAATCAGGTGGGTGGGAAGACACATTAAAAAAAAGCCAGAAGAGTTTGTCTTGCCGATGTTACCAAAATGACCGTAGCCAGAACCACAGTCTTGAGCTTCCAGCATCTTCATTCCTTAAGCAGCCTAACCTGGGTCTGGACACTGCTCCCTGTCTTATTGACTGTACCCTCTGCATTCTTACCTTTGATCCCTCTCCTTCCTGGACTTCCAGATTCAATCATTTGCTTATTCACGTTACTTCTACTTTCACTGTCTCCCACAACTGGCTCCTAAGAGCAAACGTCTTGGGGGCTAGCTGAGCCAAACCACTCCTTGTCCCTTCATCACACAAAAGCCTCACCATCTCTAAGCTCAGGGTCAAGCTTCCTCTCCTGGAATGTTCTTCCTCTTATCCCTGCTGGTCCTAATCTTAATCACTCATTCCATCTGGCTAAATGCCTACCTCCTACAGGCAGCCTTCCTAGATTTCCTTTACATTCAACACCTGCTTAACTCCAGCTCTGTGTCAGGCCATGTAGTGCTAGGGCTGGGGCTACAGAGATAAAAGAGTTGGTTGTTGCTTTTGAGAAGCTCAGAATCCCACAGGCAAGGTGGGCTACTAGGCAGGAACGATCTGGTGATAATCACTAGGAGGTGGAAGGCATATAGGAGAGGTGCTCATCGCTGCCAGTAGATGAAGAGGCAACACCTCCCTGAGGAAGTATTCTGAGTGATTTGGAAAGACCTAGAGCTGTTAGCCACTAAGGAGAGGGATTTGCAGTATATAGACAAGAGTGAATAGGAAAAACAAACAACAAAACATGAAATACCATGTGTATTAAAAAAACTGTCAAGACTTCATTGTGCCAGAAGGTCAGGCATGGAATCAACAAGGTAACAGCAACGCCCATAGGGTTTCCAAGGCTGTAAATCTTTATGAAAGTAGATTGCCTCATCTTCCTCCCTTGGAGGAACTGGTGGGTTAGAACTGCTGACCTTATGGTTAGCAGTCAAAAGCCTTACCCACTGTGCCACCAGAACTCCTTAGAGAAGGTAGGAGCCATGTAATTGAGGGACCTCCAGGCCACGTGAGGGATTTTGGCATTTATCCTATGGGCAGTGGGTAGCCAGCAAGGATTTTAGGTGAGGAAATAAAAGATCAGATTTGCATTTCTCAGATCTGAAGGCAGGGTACAGGATGTGAAGAGAGGTAAGGATTAGAGATGAAAGCTTAGCTGGGAAGACAGGGTGGTAATACAGGTATGCATTGCTTAACGTTCGTGACATGGTCTATCAAATATGACAGTATGTGATTTGGACGTTATGTGAACACCACATTCTATGTAGTACATATGTTTGTCTCTATTCAATACATACATATCAGAGTAACCTCTACACAAAATGCTCTGGCTCTCAGGTAGTACCCAGAGCTTCCAGGTTTGCAAACTTGTACCTGCAATTGGCTGTCATAGGATTTGCAGTGCTCTCCAAGCAACTGGAGCCTGGATAGAATCTGAAGCGCTTCGGCACAGAGTAGAGCAGGAGCATCTCCCCACAGGCACCACCCTGTGGGGCAGCCGGAAAGGGTATGCACCAG
>NW_006921688.1:3685521-3716503 GCF_000298275.1 Orycteropus afer afer | reverse complement strand
ATATGTTTGTCTCTATTCAATACATACATATCAGAGTAACCTCTACACAAACTGCTCTGGCTCTCAGGTAGTACCCAGAGCTTCCAGGTTTGCAAACTTGTACCTGCAATTGGCTGTCATAGGATTTGCAGTGCTCTCCAAGCAATTGGAGCCTGGATAGAATCTGAAGCGCTTCGGCACAGAGCAGAGCAGCAGCATCTCCCCACAGGCACCACCCTGTGGGGCAGCCGGAAAGGGTATGCACCAGTAGCAGCTGCAGAAGCCGTGGCTACGGGAATGGAAGCTGTGCACTGCTGCCCTGGGGCTGCAGCCAAGCCCTGGCAGCCACACCCCGCGCTGCAGCTGCTGTGGCGCCTCGAATTCTAGACCTTCTAGTGACCTTCCAAGCAAGCCTCTCCTCCATGCCCCGTTGAAGTATATGCATCATGATTGGAGGAAGATCATAACAACCTGCGATAGGCACATGACACAACCTTGCTTGCTAAAAGTGAAGAGGACTTGAAGTACTTGCTGGTGAAGATCAAAGACTACAGTATGGATTAAACCTCAACATAAAGAAAACTAAAATCCTAACAACTGGACCAATAAGTAATATCATGATAAATGGAGAAAAGAAAAATTGTCAATGATTTCATTTTACTTGGATCCACAATCAATATCCATGGAAACAGCAGTCAAAAATCAGATGTCATATTGCCCTGGACAAATCTGATGCAAAAGACCTGTTTAAAGTGGTAAAGAGCAAAGATGTCACTTTGAACACTAAAGTGTGCCTAATGCATGGTATTTTCAATAGCCTGATATGCATGTGAGGGCTGGACTATGAATAAGGAAGACCTAAGAAGAATTTGACTGCTTACCAGAAGGCTGGTGGTTCAAACCCACCAGCCACTTCTCAGAAAGAAGGTTGGGCAATCTACTTCCGCAGTGATACCACCTTGGAAACCCAAGGAGGGGTCGCTATGAGTCAGGGCCAACTCGACGGCACATAACAACAACAAGAATTGATACGTTTGAATTGTGGTATTGGCAAAGAATATTGAAAATACCATGGACTGTCAACAAAACGAACAAATCTGTCCTGGAAGTAGTGCAGCTGGAATGATCCTTAGAAGTGAGAATGGCCAAACTTAGTCTCACCTCCTTTGGTCATGCTGTCAGAAGGGACTGTTCGCTGGAGAAGGATATCATGCTTGGTAGAGTGGAGGGTCAGAGAAAAAGAGGAAGACCCTCAACAAGATGGACTAACACAGCAGCTCCGACAACAAGCTCAAGCACAGCAAGGATCGTGAGGATGTCCCAGGACCAGACAGTGTTTCATTCTGTCACACACAGGGTCGCTATGAGTCGGAGCCAACTCAGTGGCACCTGACAACACTGGTCTATCACTGTCTTTTTTTGTGCCGTATCTTTGCCTGGAATCGAGATCGGAGTTGTGCTGGATTCAGAGAATGAATTTGGGAGTATCCCATCCTTTTCTATGTTCTGGAATAGTTTAATAGAATTGGTGTCAACTCTTCTGAATCTTTGGTAGAATGCTCTAGTGAAGCCATCTGAGCCCAAGCTACGTTTTTGGGGGAGGTTATGTTTTTTTCTTTTAAATCATATCTTCAATTTCTCCTTTTGTTATGGGTCTAGGTAGATTTTCTACCTCTATTTATGTTAATTTAAGTAGGTAGTTTTAGGAGCTCTAGTGGCGTAGTGCCTAAGGCATTTGACTGCTAACCAGAAGGCTGGTGGTTCAAACCCACCAGCCACTCTTCGGAAGGAAGGTTGGGCAATCTACTTCCGTAGTGATACTTCCTCGGAAACCCAAGAGGTGTCGCGCTATGAGATGGAGCAACTCAATGGCAGTGAGGTTTTTTTTTTTTTTTAGTGTATTTCTGGACATTTGTCCATTTCTTCTAGGTTTTGTTGGAGTATGAGTTTTCCTAATACTCTGTTATGATCCTTTTTATCTCCGTTGGTTCTGTTTTGCTGTGACCTATTTCATTTCTTCTTTTGGTTATTTGTGTCTTTTCCTATTTTTCCTTTCTTAATTTGGCCAGTGGTTTGTCAATTTTATTGATCCTCTCACAGAAACAACTTTTCATCTTGTTGATTCTTTCTATTGTTTTTCTGTTTTCTATCTCATTTATTTCTGCTCTGATCTTTATTTCCTTCCTTCTGGTGACTGTGGATTTATTTTACTGTTCCTTTTACATTTTTTAAGTTGTCAGCTTAGGTTATTGATTTTGGACCTTTCCTCTTTTTTGATGTGTGCATTTACTGATATAAATTGTCTTTAAATCCTGTTTCTACTCTGTCCCAAAGGCTCTGGCATACTGCGTTTTCATCCTCATCTAAGAATTTGTTTGTTTGTTTCATTTTTAATTTCTTCTATCACCTCATAGTTTCTAAAGTAAGATGTTATTCAGTTTCCGTGTATTTAATTTTTTCCTTGCTCTTTCTGTTACTGATTTCTAGTTTCATAGCATATTACCAGAGAAGAAGCTTTGTATTACGTTGATGCTTTTTAATTTATTGAGGCTTGCTTTGTGAACTAAAATATGGTCTGTTATGGAGAATGGTCCATGCCTGTGGGAGAAAAATGTGTACTGTGCTGCTGTTGGGTATTGTATTCTGTTTATGTCGATGAGGTACATTGGTTGATTGAGTTATTTAGATTTTCTATATCTTTGTTGGGTTTATTTCTAGTTGTTCTTGTATCAAAAGTCTACTATTATTTGTAGAATTTTCTATTTTGCTTTTCAATTCTGGTAGAGTTTGTTATATGCCTTTTGGAGCTCTATCATTGGGTGCATAATACTTATTATGGTTATATCCTCTTGGTTGACTGACCCTTTAATAATTATATAATGCTCTTCCTTGTCTCTTATAATGGATTTTGACTTAAAGTCCATTTTATCAGGAACCATTATTGCTATTCCTGCTCTCTTTTTCTTCTTGTTTTCTTGGTATATTTTTTCCCATCTTTTTGATTTTTAACATATTTATGTCTTTGTGTCTAAGATGTCTCTCTTGTGATCAGCATATAGATGGGTCTTTTTTAAATCCATTCTGACACTTTTTGTCTCTTAACTGGTACACTGAATCTATTACATTCAGCGTGATTATCAATGGGTACTAATGCAATGTTGCTGCCATGTTATTATACTTTTTGTGATGTTCATAGTTCCCTTGGCCCTCTTCGTTGCTGTGCTGAGTTCTTTTTGTATATTTGTTGTTGTTTCTGTGTTCACCGAGTCAATTTTATTTTCTTCTTTATTTGGATAAGTAGATTTACTAATTTTCTTTGTGGAAACACAGAAACTTACTTCTATCCTCCTAAGTTTAACACAGTCTTTTATATCTTGATATTGCCTTGACTTCCTCTCCATATGGAAGTTACATAACTACAGCATTTTCTCCCCCCTTTTTGTTTGGATGTTGTCTTTATTTATAGCTTAACATCCCGAGTTTTCTGAAATCAGTTTTGCAGGTTTATTTTACTTTTGTGAAGTCTTTCTGCAAGTTGGTATCTGGGTGAGGCTGCCACATGTCTTTATCTCAGGTTGTCTGATGTTGTTGGTTTCCTGTCCGAAGGACTCCCTTTATACTTCTTGTAAAGCTGGACTGAGTTTTACAAATTCCCTTAATTTCTGCTTATCTAGTTTCACCATCATACTTGAAAGATAATTTTGCTGGATATATGATTCTTGGTTAGCAATTCTTTTCTTTCAGGATTTTATATATGTCATCCCATTGCCTTATTGCCTGTATGGTTTCAGTGCTTAATCTTACTGGTTCCCCTTTGTAAGTGGTATTTCATTTCTCATGAGCTGCTCTCAGAACTCTTTCTTTATCTTTGGTTTTGGAATGTTTGATTATGATATGTCTTGGGGAAGTTCTTTTGGGGTCTATCCTGTATGGGGTTCTTGAGTTTCTTGAATGAAAACCTTTTTGTCTTTTATGATATTTTGGAAGTTTTCTGTCACTATATCTTCCAAAATGCTCTCTGTATTTTCTTCTCCTCCCCTTAAGTGTAAATATTCCTCTTGATGGCATCCCTGATAATGCTTAGGCTTTCTTCATTTTTCTTCATTCTTTTTTTCTGATTGTTCCCCAAACAAATTAGTATCAAGGGATTTGTTATCTATTTTTCTGATCTTTTATTCCCTGGATTCAACCCTTCTATGTCCTTCCACTGAGTTATCTATTTATTTTATTGTTAATCTTCTGGACCTCTAGTTGTTTTTGCATGGTTTTTATCTGTTGATTCAGTTTGCATTTTCTTCTTGTATTGTTTTCCCAAATTCTTCTGGAGCTTTTTTTCCTCTGTGTTTTCTTTGATCTACTTGGAAGTCTAAATATAAATCTGCTGTATTCCTTACCAGGTAGTTCTATTACCACTTCTTTTTCAGGAAGGTGTTCTGTCCCTTTATTTAGCTCACTTATTTGAGCTATCCATTCCTCTTTCTTCATATGATTTGTTATTATCAGCTGTCTTCCAGGCATTAAAGTATTTATTAATTCATTTATATATTTCTTTATTGATTATATGTTTGTTTGTTTTGTTCTGATTTTTTTGTTGCTGTTTTGTTTTGCTATATTAAGAGTTTCTTTTCTTTTCTTTCTTTCTAGAATGTGTTTCTTCTTTTGTATTATTTTAATCTTTGTTATTTTGTGGTTCTGGTCTATAAGTGACTTTGGTGGTGTCAGGAGACCGGCTGTGATTTCCTCTCACGAGTGGGTATTGTGGATCTCACCCACATGTGAGTCTTCTGTGGGTAGGCTTGCTTATCTTCCCTGACAGGACTGAGTGGAAGTGGAAGAGCAGGTTCTTTTCCTGATGTTGGACAACAGGTCTTGGGTGGTCAGGATCTCTCCACAGCCTTTGTAGGACTGTAGGGTCCTTTTGGGTTGATGCCAGCTGTTAGTGCATCCTCTGGAGGTCAGGATAGCATATTTTCATAGCCATTGTGAGACAGTGCTACCCAAATGGATGAGATAGTCCCCTGTATGTGCAAGAATTGGGCGTCTGGTGGTAGGTTGTGGGGGACCAAGATGATTCAGTGCGTGTATAGTCAGCCTGCAGGAACTGTCTGGTTGTGGATGTGTGATGTTGTTGCTGGGTGAATGTGGGATGAGGGCATTAACATCTCCTGCTCATTTTTAGCAGAGGTGCAGATGATGCTTGTTGGGATGTGATGGGCATTGCTGGTGATGTGCTATGCCTATCTAGTTGGTCACTGAGTGGGGGTGCAGGGACTGTTCTCACTGGCCACTGGGTTATGCATGTGGTAGGTGAGTACTGATAATCACTAAGAGGTTGGGGTTGGAGTGCACAAGTCACTGGTCACTGGGTGGGCAACAAGGGAGCTCACACTGCTGGTCACTAGGCTGAGGAGGTGGAGCTCACGTCACCAGTCACCTGTCACTGGGGGTATGGGCAGACATATGCCACCAGCTTCCAGCCCAGCTATAAGGGAGCATACACCATCCATAGAGTTTTCAATAGCCGATATGTTTGGAAGCCGATCACCAGACCTTTCTTACAAGGTTCCTCTGGATGGAATAGAACCTCCAACCTTTCAGTTAGCAGAAAGCATTTTAACTGTTGGAATCACCCAGGGACTCCCACATGCCATTACTCCTGCTGTTATATGATCTACAAATAACCTTTTAGAACAGAGGAAGAGGTTAAGTAGCAAAATAAGTGAAGAATAAAGAGGGTTTGGTTTGTGGGATATAATTTCTCTACCTTTCATGTAACATGCTGAAAAACTGAAAGTTGTAACAGGCATAAGAGCATTAAAAAAAAAAAAAAAAAGTAAAACCAGAGGGGGGAAAAATTAAAGTTCTAGGTAGAAAACAGAGTATAACATTGCAAGGCGAGGTTTGAATTTAAAATACTAAAATATATGAGTGATAAACACGTAATGGAATGTATCTAAAGACAGAAGTCAAATGACAGTGCATCTGAGAATGAGAAACAGCTGAAGTTAAAACAACAAAAAGAAAGGCAAAGATCAAAGAGCATTTGTACTGCTGGGGAAATGCTAGAAAGTTGTTGCTTTTGCTTTAAGCCTAACTGGCTGGGATGGTAGGGAAACCCTAACCTGCAGTTCTGCAGACTTAGCCAGTTGGTGGAAGAATTTGCTCCTGATTTCTTTAGGAAATGCTCGTCAACTGTAACGGCTTCTGCCTACTTGGGTCTGAATTCTCACGTCACTCACAGCTAGATGCCCTGTAATTTTAAAAAAAATCTTACATAAAAGAAAGGAGACATTTTCACTGATATAAATAAGGAGTAGCTCAGGGGAGAAGTCCATAGCCCTTCAACCTCAGAGGCTGGGAGGCTGTCTGCAGGCTTAGACGAAAACCAAAGCACTGACTGCCATCAAGTCAGCTCCGACTCATGGCGATCCCATGTGTCGAAGCAGAACTGTACTCCCTAGGGTTTTCAATGGCTGCTTTTTCGGAAGTCGATCTCCAAGCCCTTCATCAGAGGCACTTGGGATCTGCAGCTGGTGTACTTGAAGCCCCAGTCTTTCAGTTAGTAGCCGCGTGCTTTAATCACTCGCACAACCCAAGCACTCAAGCCACTTTCCCCCTCTCCTCCTGTGTGGGGAAGTCCTCATAGCAGGAGGCAGGATGCTCTGCCCACCTTTATTTAGCTCTAAGCCAAAAAACCAAACTCATTGCCATCGAGTTGATTCTGACTCATTGGATTTCTAAGGCTGTGTAATCTTTACAGAAGCAGAATGCCTCAGCTTTCTTCCGTAGAACGGCTCATGGGTTCGAATCATCAACCTTTTGCTCAACAGCCGAACGCCTTAACCACTATACCACTACACCACTACACCACAAGTTGTTGTTTGCCATCGAGTCGGCCCCGACTCCTAGCAACCCCTCCTTGGGTTTCCGAGGCAGTTATCACTACGGAAGTAGGATTGCCCAACCTTCCTGGTTTTTAGCAAGGGCTTTGAATTAGAGCAATAAACCAGAGGGTTGAACTAAAGTAGAACTCCACTAGGGGGAGCAATGACCTGAGCAAGGCAAAGAGATTGATTGAGTCTGAAGAGCAGAGAAAATCCATCTCTCAGCTACAGTTGGAAAGAAAGGAGAAAACGTTTTAATTTTTTCAGGCCTTGTTGCTTCTTCCTCTGTTTTTATCTTCCTTTCCCTCCTCACTGAGTTTCCATTAGCAGGACTCAGCTTCTGTCTACAAGACAAGACCTTGCCCAGAGATCTGGGTCAAGTACTCCCCATGACATGGACATGGACATGGACTGGGAAAGTTAATCTGTGTTGGTTCAATTCCAAGGTATGAACAGAGCTGCCCTCATGCCTGCCAACTCCGCCCCTCACGCCGTAACATGCCTGCCAACTCCGCCCCTCACGCCGTAACATGCCTGCCAACTCCGCCCCTCACGCCGTAACATGCCTGCCAACTCCGCCCCTCACGCCTTAACATGCCTGCCAACTCCGCCCCTCACACCGTAACATCAGGAAGCTCTGAGGGTCATTCTAAAGGAGGCTTTTCCAGACTGTTTCACGCAAGAGTGAGGTTCTGAGGATAAATGAATAAACTCCCGATACCACTAAGACTTCAGGGGAGACGTGATGGCTCAGAGGTTTGAGGTATGCTTGGGCGAAAGAAGAATCATTCGTCCTCAGTGAAAGATTCAGTTTAATAAAAGGAGAGCATTCTAATTATTACAGCCTTTAGTGCAATGATTCTTCACTGGAGTGGATCTTTAGGCTCTTCTAGGGTTTTTTTTTTCCCCCCAGAAAAAGTAAAAATATCTGGGATCCATACCTAAAGTCTACCAGCATTTTGTAGTTGTTGATCTCAGCGGCTGTCCAGTCAGCCTTCTATGGTGACCCCATGGACCACGGGAAGAAATGCTGCCGGTTCCTTCAGCATCCTCTGATTGGCTGCAGACTAGATCATCATGACCACAGGATTTTCATTGGCTCATTTTTGGAAGGAGATCACTGCCAGTCCTTTCTTCATAGTCTGCCTTAGCCTGGAAGCTCTGCTGAAACGTGTTCACCATCACAGCAACACACAGGCCCCACCGACAGATGTGTGTTGGCAATGCATGAGATAGATTGGCCCAGAGAGGAGCCAAGTCTCCTGCTTGGAAGGTCAACATCCTCCCACTGAACTGCCACTGGATTTTATTTTCTAGAAGAACCTTAAAATATGTGTGCTCAAAAAAGCTCCCCCGCAGACTTTGAGCCCATTACGGTTAAGGAAAATGAACCCTGGGGTACGGTACTTAAGCACTCGGCTGTTCATCAAACGGTCAGCAGTTCAAACCCATGAGCCACTCTGTGGGAGAAAGATGGGGCACTCTGCTTCTGTAAAGACTACAGCCTTGGGAACCCTAGCAGGCAGTTTTACTCTGCCCCATATAGTTGCTGTAAGTTGGAATTGACTTTACAGAATGGGCTTTTAAGAATCATTTTTTAATAGCTCCCTACTATCCACTGAATAAAGTTCTAACTCCTAAGCCTAGTGCTCAAAGTTCTCCATCATTTGACTCCTGTTCTCTTTCTGGTCTTATTTTTCTACTGTCCTCTTGATTTATATTATACTTTAGTCAACTACTTATTGTTCCTGGCTCTCTCTGTAAAACAGGATGATCATACTTTTCCTAGAGTGTTGCTTAATGCATTAGAAACAAGGAACACAAGTGTCTAATATGGTGTCTGGTGCTCAACATACAGCACCCAGTAGGTCCTTAATAAGTAGTCACTTGATGAATGAACAAACTGTGGAGAAACCTGCTTCAAAACAAATGAGAGAACTGGGTTAATCACAGGCCAGATGACCCTGACTTGGCGCAGCCATGGAGGAATCCCTGCGGCCTGAAGACCTTCTTCAAACCCAGCATCCTTTCTTTAAGTGAGTTCTTCTTTAAAAAGTCTCATTGCTTTATAGTCACTGTTCAGACTTGGAGCTTACTGTGCTAAAAGCAATGAGAAGGGAAGGGAGAGTGAAGTCTAACGCATGGTAGAGGAACACGGTTTTGGACCAGGGGCTAAGGCGCTCAGGAGTACCTGGACACGGAATCTCCTGGCTCCTCCACCATCTGAATACTCCTCCAGGTTTGGACCATTTGAAGAGCTGGTGGACAGTCAGAGCAGATGAGACATTTACAGTGAATACCAAGGAAGCCTTTACTGGTGGGATGAGGGAAGACCATGGACTAGTTTGGTATTGCCCAGACTGTGAAGCACAAGTTCTACGAGGAGGAAATGAGGGTCATACACAGTCATAAAGCTTTCCCTGTCAAGTAAGAAAGGGCCCTGGGTGGCGCAGATAGTCCGTGCTTGACTACCAACCTAAAGGTGGGAGCTTCAAACCCACCTAGCAGCACTGCACAAGAAAAGCCTAGCAATCAGCTTCCATAAACATTATAGGCAAGACAACTCTATAGAGAAGCTCTTCTCTGTAACACATGGGGTTGCCATGAGTCAGAACTGAGTAGATGGCAAGAGGTGTAGGGGTGCACGTGTGTGTGTGTGTGTGTGCATGTATCAAACAAGACTGGGAAACCAGGTGAAACCATTAAAGGGATTTTTGCTTTTAATTGCAAAAATTCTCAGAGTGTTTAAAATGTTAAAAATCCATGTGAATTCCCTAGAAGAGGACAAGGCATACTGTACTCCCTACACTTACTTAACCATGGGATTTTCTTTTCTCCAAGCAGTTTCAGGAGAGGTTCTTAAGAACACACTTAGGGAGGTACTATTGCAGTGGTGTAGATACAGCTTCTTCATTAACCCTGTGCCACTGCACTAAGGCACTTGACTGCCAACCAGAAGGCTGGCGGTTCAAACCTACCAGCCACTCCTCGGAAGGAAGACTGGGCAATCTGCTTCCATAGAGACATCACCTCGGAAACCCAAGGAGGGGTTGCTATGAGTCAGAAATGAGTCTACGTCAGTGACTTTACGACACTAAAAAAAATGTTATCTGGCCCATAGCCCCAAATCCCCAGAAGGGCTACGGTACCTATAGAAAAGGTTCTGCTGTGCCACCAGAGTGGACGACCCACTGCATTAAGGTAATGGGCTTTGTAGTCGGAGGGTCTCGGTTCAAGGCCAGAGTCCACAGATACTTACTACACTATCTCTGGAAGGTGTCTTAATGTTGTTGTCTAAATTTTCTCATTCATAAAATAGGGAAAAATACTCAGTGTTATATTTTCAGGTCTGAAAGAGTTAAATAATGAAGTAAAGCAGGTAGCAGATGTTTTTTTCTATTTATAACCTTTTGGTAACTTTGAAACAAATAAAAAGACCAAAATTATTTACTTTCTCTGTCCTTTGGGCTCATACACCAACAATTTTTGCCCTTCTCCACCAAGAATGAATAATTGCGAGTTCTTATGTCTGTGATAGGACCTCTATTGCTTGTGGAGTACTAGTCTGAAAGATACGGTCAGATTGCTTACAAAGATGGCCACCAGGTGTTTTTGGTAATCACTGCTCAGATCTCTTGTAAAAATGAAGTTCCCTATCTTTAAAGTGCAAACAATTTCCATTTTCCATGAGATCACTGAGGCTAGCCTGAGAAGCAGAGAGCTGGACTTACAGCATAAATGAAACCATGGGTTTGCATTCTGTGCTGTGCAGAGAGCCAACATGTGGCCGGCAGCCATCATCCACACTCCTCTGCGAAGGTGGAGCCCCAAAATATCAACATCAAAGGTGTTTCTATTTCCATAAGGGCAGATGGATGAGATTTTTATAGGCAGCCCAACCTTTGGCATCTTCAGACTCATACTCCCTTTCCTTTGTACTAATCTCTTCATTAAATAGCTTTTGAAAGTTTAGTATTGTTGAGTGAGTGTGTGTATGCAAGTATGTGTGTGTGCACACATATGTGTGATGACAGTTACCCTTGAGGGAGATATGTGTGAGTGGATTTGACCCTGGCCTAGAGAGATGATTTGTATATGAAACCATATAGATAATCCCAGTCTCAGAAATGGATGTTATTCCAAAGTTCATTGGTAAGTCAGTAGTTTGGAACTTGGAACACATTTTCTCATAAAAGAAATGTTCTACATGGTGGATAAAGTGCCTGGTCGACTCACAGAAGTCTGTTTAACTCTTTCTGTACCTGAAGCAAAACTGTTAGTAACTCTAGAGAATAATATTTCAATGGGAACAAATACTCAGAGTTCTGCCATATAAGGTTGAAAACCACTGACTATAAAATTGTAATTAGCCTCCTAAAATACTTCCTCTTTACTCCTTCCTTCAACAAATGACCAAGAGTAGCTACTCCTACTACAAATTATTTCTTGACTATATTAAGTTAAAACAGTGTTTGTTTCCTCGGGTTATTTTATGTACTTTGAAACTAGCAAAAGGGAGACATATAACAAGAAAAATGTTTCCTTAAGCATTCATGACCTGTTCCAAACTTGGTTGCTTGTATTTTTTCCTGGCTGGCTCTCTCTGCATACCAGTAGCAGATCAGTGAGCTGCAGAAAGCTATGGTCCCTGTCCTTACGTTTCTTTTTATATCAGAACTGTATATTTGCTTTTCTTACCTTATCTTCACCTTTCCCTTAGGTTTTAAAATTGGCCTTACAATTTACTAGGAGTCTAGAATACCTAAGTACTGAACTATATTCTAGGTCACTCTGACCACAGGAATCAGAAGTGTTTTAACTACATAATACACAGATTATGATATAAGTTGTATAAATATATCACAGAGCCCCAAGCCTGGAGAGAACCTTCAAAGATTGTCTAGTCTAGTCCCTGGACTACAGACAAGCCAAACCATTCCAAACAGATGAGACATGAAGGGAGGTTCTGGAAGAGAGGGATGACTGTGCTGTTAACCCTTCCTGGATTTAACAGCCTGCAAACGATTAATAAATTACTCTTCACTTTTAATCTAAAGCCTTCTAGTTACATTTCCAATGTTATTTTTCTTTCTCATGCTTGCTCCTCATAGGAAACAAAGTAGGTTTAGCTGTATAAAGCCTTATGTGTATTTAAGTGCCCCTGTATTTTGTGAAGGAACCCTGGTGGCATAGTGCCTGAGGCATTTGACTGCTAACCAGAAGGCTGTCGGTTCAAACCCACCAGCCACTCCCCAGAAGGAAGGTTGGGCAATCTACTTCCATAGTGATACCACCTCAGAAACCCAAGGAAGGGTTGCGATGAGTCAGATCCAACTCAACAGAAGGGAGTTTGGGTTTTTTTTTAGTTTTATATTTTGTGAAGCTCACATATTGCTAGGATACTAAACAGGTCTTAGCGGACCTTCCAGACTAGTGTAGACTAGGAAGAAAGGCCTGGTGATCCATTTCCGAAAATCAGCCAGTGAAAACCCTCTAGATCACAACAGTGCAATCCATGGCCGGTCATGGAGATGGCACAGGACCGGGCAGCGTTCTGCTCCATTGCACATGGGGCCACCATGAGTCGGTGGCCACCTTGAAGGCAGCCAAGAGCAACAACAATGTATTTTGTGTTCTCACTTTCAGAGCATTCCTAAGCATCTCAGTGCCTGCTGCTTCCATTACCTTTGTCTTGGTCTCTCTGTGTTGTCTGCATCCCTCTTCAACAGTGGGAGACATCATGTTACCATGTTTTATGAGGCAGTTGGGAACTGAGCATGGATTACCTTATAGTTTCCACACATAAAAGAATATTTAAGCATAATCTGATAAGCTGACTGAGATGTAGACTCAAGGGAAAACAAAATTAAATAATTACAATAAAACTCCAGTAACATAAGCTTTTTACTTATTATTTATTTGTTACAATTTCCTTTCCAGCAGTAAAAAGGGCATGACCAGAATAATCATATTAGCTCTTCAATCAGGTAATGGAATCAAAGAGAGCCTCCCCCCAAGAAGCAAAAGCTATTCCTAAAGTGGGTTATCCATGAATGTCACTATGGACTGAATTCTATCTTCAGACAGGTATGCTGAAGTCCTAGTTCCCAGTATCTGTGAATTTGACCTTGTTTGGAAATAGATGTTATCCTGCTGAAGTAGTGTGGGTCTTAACACAACAGGAGTGGTGTCTTTACCAAAGAGAAGAGTCAAAGACAGATCCAGAGGGAAGATGGCCACATAAACGTGGAGACAAGTTGCAGTTGCAAATCAAGGAACGCAAGGGACCACCAGCAGCAGAGAGAGACAAGACAGGAACTTCACCTAGAGCCTTCAGAGAGAGCATGGCCCTGCTGACATCTTGGTTTTGACTTCTAACTTCCAGAGCTATGAGAGAATAAATGTTTACTGTGTCAAGAAAGTACTCACTTTGTGGAACTTGGTTACAGTAACCTTCGAAATGAATATGGTCACTTTTCTATAAGAGATAAACCTCAAAATTTTTTTTGCTGATTGGTAAAGCCTAGTTTCCAAAGGAATGAGCATTGTGATCTCTACTCTGGAAAACACTATACATACTGGTTATGTAACAAGTACTGTTGGTTATGATACTGTTTCTAAAACAGTTCCACTTTCCTCCAAGATGAAAGACAAAGATGGACTATTGAATATTAATTAGTAATGGAATTTCATCTGCTTATGAGGTTTTATATGCCTCAAAAGTCAGGATTATGTCCAAAAGAAATGAGCATGCGTAAAAATTTTCATAACTCTGATCTCACCTGATATTCAATCATGCTGTTGTTGTTGTTAGGTGCTGTCGAGTTGACTCTGACGCATAGGGACCCCACATACAATGAACGAAACACTGCCTGGTCCTGTGCCAGCCTCACAATCCCTGCTATGCCTGAGCCCATCGTTGCAGCCACTGTGTCAATCCATCTCGTTGAGAGCCTTCCCCTTTTTCACTGACCCTCCACTTTCCAAGCATGATCTCCTTCTCCAGGGAATTGTCCCTTCTGACCACATGACCCTAGTACGTGAGACAAAGTCTGGCCATTCTCACTTCCAGGGAACATTCTGGCTGCACTTCTGCCAGGACAGATTTGTTAGTTCTTCTGGCATCCTGGTACTTTGAGTATTCTTTGCCAACACCACAGTTCAAAAGCATCAACTCTTTTTTACTCTTTCTTATTCATTATTCGGGAGCTCTGGTAGCATAGTGGCTAAGACACTTGCCTGCTAACCAGATGGCTGGCGGTTCAAACCCACCAGCCACTCCTCGGAAGGAAGGTTGGGCAATCCTACTTCCGTAGTGGTAACTGCCTCGGAAACCCAAGGAGGGGTCGCTATGAGTCGGGCCTACTCGACGGCACATAACAACAACAACAACATTCATTATTCAGCTTTCATATGCATATGAAGCACACACCATGGCTTGTAAAGGCGTACCTTAGTCTTCAAAGAGACATCTTTGCTCTTCAACACTTTAAAGAGGTCTTTTGCAGCATATTTGCCCTGTGCAAAATGTCATCTGATTTCCTGACTGCTGCTTCCATAGGTGTTGATTGTATAACCAAGTAATATGAAACCATATTGAACTATGGGCCCTGTTTAATCCCCAAACTCGTAACTGATGTATTACCACTCATTGAGTGACTGCTGATGCTAAGCATCTAAGGGGAAAGAAGCAGCTGTCTGAGGACCAGTTTGGCCAACTTGACCCTATAAAATGATCAGCAGACAGTGAATAAGGAAGACCGAAGAAGCATCAGAGCACAAGGCCCCCTATTGTCCAAGCACCTCACTGCAGACTGCTAAGGCTACCCACATACAAGATTCCAAAGCAGTCAGTCTTCATGGCTCCTGGGAGAATACAACACTTGTGTTTGGCTGCTAACTGAAAGGTTAGAAGTTTGAGTCCACCCAGAGGTCCCTCAGAAGAAAGGCCTGGTGATCCACTTCTGAAAAATCAGCACTGAAAGCCTTGCAGAGCCCTGTTCTAATCTAACAGTCATGGGGTCACGTGAGATGGAATGACTCGACAGCAATTGGCTTAGTGGTTTTACTTTTCCACCACCATGGGGCCTCCAGAACGCTGTCTGTTACCAAACAAGAAGCTCGTTTCCCCATCAGCCATCGGATTCCTGGTCAAAAGAGGATTTTCTCCTTACTATACTAACCATGAACATTTAGGACTCTTGGGAGAAAATGAAGAGGAAAATATATTATAAGAAAGTTTTCTCACTTTTGCTGTCAGGATGTCAGCATTATTCATAGCTTAATGGTATAAGTGTTTATGTATGCATTTTTAATTTTAGCTAAATAGATAATGACAAGTCTATACTGTCCTCAGGAGCTCTGGTAGCATAGTGCCTAAGGCACTTGCCTGCTAACCAGGAGACTGGCAGTTCAAACCCACCAGCCACTCCTCGGAAGGAAGGTTGGGCAATCCTACTTCCGTGGTGATACAGCCTCGGAAACCCAAGGAGGGGTCGCTATGAGTCGGGGCTGACTCGATGGCAAATAACAACAACAACAACATATTGTCCTCAATTGGTATTAATAAATGTATCCCTCCAGGAAAACTTCCTAGTTTAAAAAAGCTTCCTTCACAATCCTTAACTTGAATTTCCTTCCACACTCCAGCAAAAGCACAGCATGAAATTGCAACTCTGGTCTTCATTTGCAGGAGTTTCAACGATGTCCTACAAGGCCCACTAATTACATAAATGAATTGAAGGAAAATATAATTTAACAATTGGGCAAAGGCAACTTACTTGTTCATTTTTAGTAAGCCTGGTTTTGTTGTGAATGTCGGAAGTGACCAAATTGAATCCATGCTTCTCAGACAAGATCCTCAGAAGTAAGACCACAGTACGACTCCCACACTTGCCCACTCTGTTGTATACCACCTGGCTCGGGAACGGCAGTACCTGGGGAAAGAACGAGACAGCACGTTCGACTCACGTACGAAATATCAATGGTTCCACCGTCAATCTCAGAACAAGACAGGTCTGATAACTTGGAATGACAAGGGACGATATCAAGCTAAAGAGACAACAGAAGGGATGAACTGCAACTGATCTTCATAACATAAGTTAGGAGAAATGCTGGAATTGTTATCTCTGCATCCACACTGGTACTAGTCAAGTTTCGTGCAGGCTATGAAAATTGATTATGAAGTTTCTTCTTTATTTTTTTTGTTAAGAAAAACATATACAAAGATGGGCTTTAATGCTACTGATTTTTGTAAGTTATATTATGCTTTCTCAGAACATCTTAATTTGTAGAGTGATCAAGGAAAAATATAATTTTTGAGGTTGAGATATAATTCACACTTCACGAGATTCACCTTTTCTAAATGTGCAATTCAATGGTTTCTAATAGACAGGTAGCTAGCCTCCAACTTAGGATGTATTCAAGTTACGATGACCGTTCTTTTACTTTTTTTTGTACATCATATCATTAGTTACACACACTACATCCAATGTCACAGCACAAAATTTCCTAATGTCATCATATCTTTAAGTTTATATGTTTTATGTTTATATGTTTAATGTTTTCAACCTCCAAAGACATTTAAAGACCAGATTTATAAAGATACTGACAATAAAAGGCAATAATGGTGAAAACTTGAAAAAAAAAAAAAGGTATTTCACTTACTTCAGAATCAATTTAGGACGAAGCTGTCAGAATGAACAACTTGTTGACCCCTGTTGTGGGTCGGGTTCTACTTCTGTTTGCAAAGTTGTGCAACCCTCACCATTATCTAATTCTAGAACAGTCTGAAAAGAATCTCCAAGCCCACTAGCAGTCACTTCTTTGCAGCCCCTGGAAATGACTCTACTTCTGTCTCTACAGAATTCTGGGCATTTCACACCAATTGAATCATACAATACATGGCTTTTTATGTCTGGTTTCTTTCACTTAGCATAGTGTTTGAAAGGTTCAATCATGCTGTGACATGAATCAGTACTTCACTCCTTTACTTTAAATGGCTAAATAATACTCCATTGTACGGATATACCACATTTTGCTTATCCATTTATCAAGTGACAGACATCTGGATTATTTCCACTCTTTGGCTATTATGTGTAATGTTGTTATGTGCATTTGTAAACGAGTTTTTGGGTGGACATATGTTTCCAATTATCTTGAGTATATAGCTAGCAATGGAATTGCTGAGTCATGGCTACTCTATGTTTAATTTTTTCAGAAGCTGCCAAAGGTTTTCAAAGCAGCTGTACCCTTTTTATTCCTACCAATAATGTATGAGGGTTCCAGTTTCTCCTTATCCTTGCCAACATTTGTTATTTTATTTTATTTTTTTTCAAATATATATCTAGCCATCCCAGGGCACATGAAGTAGTATCTCATGTGGTTCTTATTTGCCTTTCTCTAATGACTAGTGCAGGAGCTCTGGTAGCATAGTGCCTAAGGCACTTGACTGGTAACCAGAAGGCTGGTGGTTCAAACCCACCAGCCACTCCTCAGAAGGAAGGTTGGGCAATCTATTTCTGTAGTGATACTGCCTCGGAAACCCAAGGAGGGGTCGCTATGAGCCGGGTCCGACTCTACGGCACATAACAACAACAACAATGACTAGTGCTGTTAAGCATCTTTTCATGTACTTATTGTCCTTTTGTGTATTTTCTTTGGAAAAATGTCTATTCAAATCATTTGCCCATATTAAATTGGGTTATTTTTATTGTTGAGTTTGAAGAGTTCTGTATATATTCTGGAAAATAGACCTTTATCAGAGATACGATTTGCAAATATTTTCTCCCGTTGTCTGCTTTGCCTTTTCACACTCTCAATAGCGTCCTTTGAAGGACCAAATCCAAAGTCAAACACGTTGCTGTCAAGACAATTCCGGCTCACGGGGACCACATGTGCTACAGAGTAGAGCTGATTCATGGACTTTATTGGCTGCAATCTTTACAGAAGATTGCCAAGCCTTTCTTCTGCTGTGCCACGGCTGGGTCCAAAACATCAACCTTTATGTCAGCAGATGCGTGCAAACCGTTTGTACCACCCAATGAACTTCCTTGAAACACAATGTTTTAACTTTGATGAAATCTAATTTATCTCTTTTTTTCTTTGGTTGCTTGTGCTTTTGGTGTCATAGCTAAGAAACCAATGCCTAAACTAAAGTCACAAAGATATACACCTGTGTTTCCTCATAAGCATTTTATAGTTTTAGCTCTAACATTTAGGTCTTTGATTCTTTTTACTTAATGTTGTGTATGGTGTGAGGTGGAGGTACAACTTCATTCTCTTGCATGTGGAAATCCAGTTGTCCCAGAACCATTTGTTGGAGAGAGTAGTCTTTGGGTATTTAATTGTTTGGTACCTTTGTTGAAAATCTGTTAACCGTATGTATGGGTTATTTCCGAATTTTTTTTCCTGTCTTCTAGCACAGTATTCAACAGCAATGAGAACTGTTACAGCTCACCTGATGACCTGGAAGATGTGAGCTACCACGTACATAAGTACTTTATTCCAAGAGCTACAGGTATATTGGAAGATTTAAATGAAGAACTGAAGCACCTAGAAAACTTAGGTGAAAGAACGTGATTTCACCTGCATTGCTTGGGTAATTGACACAGTAGCAAGCTTAGGATCTATCTGCTTCTTTGCTAATAACCAAACATATTGTTTATGTTTAGGTCATTGGTTACTTTGTTTTAAAAAAGATGCTAATTCCAAATTATTTCCTTAAGGAGCTCTGGTGGTACAGTGGTTAAGGCATTTGGTTGCTCACTAAAAAGGTCAGTGGTTCTAACCTACCAGTTGCTCCAAGGAAGAAAGACGAGGCATTCTGATTCTGTAACATTTAGAGATTTAAGATTATTTCCTCAGTCTTGTAGAAAGCTCACAAATAATGGTTAGAAATCTGTTATTTAAAAAGAACACATATAAAAACAAAAATCCCTGCATTATTCCTGCAATTGAAGCTATAATAATACTAGAAAAGAAAGGAGAGCATAACATCCCACTGACTCTATTCCCACCATTTCTCTATACATAAGTATACCAATTGCATGGTATGAACGCAGAATTGGAAAATATATTTTCACAGGAAACTTCCAGTCAGTTTTGTGAGTCTTTAAATCATACATCATCACAGACATAAACCTCTCTCCAATTTAGGGTGGGGGTTTTAAAATATTTTTGAAAAGAACCTATGTGGCAAACAAACCAAACCCACTCATAGTGATTCTGACTCACAGTGACCCTATAAGACAGAGTTGAACTGCTCTATAGGGTTTCCAATGCTGTAAATTTTACAGAAGCAGACTGCCTCATCTTTCCCCTGCAAAGCAGTTGGTGGACTTGAACCACCGACCTTTTAGTTAGCAGCCAAATGCTTTAACCACTGCCCCACCAGAGCTCCTTAAGGAAATAATTGAAATTAGCATTTTCTTTTTTAAACAAATAAGGCAGGTTAAATCAATTGGTTGCTGTTGGACAAGGTATTAAAGTTCCCAACAACAACACAAAAACTTGGTTCATCACTGCTTTTGTAAAACTATAGATTTGCTCTGAACATTTGTTTAATAATGCTGTCATCTTTTATTCAAAGTGTTCTTCCCGCTAAGAAGGTGAAAAGTGACTGATTTTTATGGAAGGCTGACACATCCTAGGTGATATGCCATGTAAATTGTTCTTGATCCTTGTTAACAGTCCTGAATCACTGAAAAATTTTATTCTATCTGTGCCTTTTTTGAAGAGTTTACATGATCCAATAGCTTAATAATTATCACTATCATCTAAGAGATCCTGTGTGTCTTTCCCTTTCTCTCCACACATCATAGACTCAAAGAACAAGCAGGTTTGAGGTCTAAAAGCAACTTACAAGAATCCATCCATTGCAGTCCTCCCCAACATCACCCTCTTCACCCCCACCCCCAGGCCAATCCGTGTTGGACTTGGATAAAAACTTTCATTTATATTATGTTCCTTTGTCCCGTCAACATCGCTGTGACGTGGACAGCATCACTACCTTCAGATGAATAAATTGATTTTTTGTTTGACTTCTGCAACAAAGATACTACTTCTATTTTTATGTCTTCAGCGTATCCCACTTCATTAAAAGCTGTTTTTCAATAGTCAGTGATCACAGCCACTAGTATCAGCCATGACTCATCCATTGCCTGAGTGCCTGGAAGGTTTAACTGGAACTGAGAGCCTACGAGTCCTGTTCTCCTTCCTGAGGACTCAATCTAGCAAGTAACCAAAGCTCAGAGTTCCCGGGAGCTCATGGGAGAAGACAGCAGGAAGTAGTTTTCTCCTCATTCCTTCCCCTGCTATAGCATAGGCAGGCACAGCAGACGGCTGCCTTGGACAGTGTGAACAAGGGGAAGTATCGGAAGCAGTAAGTTACAATGAAATCTACATGAAATCCTAAATGCACTTAAACTGTCCATCAAGACAAGCAAATGCCCTCACACAATATACTTAATGACTACAAGAAGATTTTTAAAGACCTTTTAAGATCAAACTCAAATGCCCCATTTTCTTTAACAGATATTTGTCAATTGCCAGATGGAAATCGACATCCCTAACTTCACCATCCCTATTAGCAGTTGCATTTGGTGGTGCAATGGTTAAATGGTTGGCTGCTAACCAAAAGATTGGTGTTTCAACCCCACCAGCTGCCCCACGGGAGAAAAGACTGGCAATCTAGCTGCTCCTGTAAAGATTACAGCTTAGGAAACTTTATGGGGCAGCTCTGCTCTGTCCTACATGGTTGCTGTGAGTTGGAACTGACTCCATAGCACACAACATGATCATTTGCACACGAATTCCCAATACTCTACAGAGGAGCACATTCGAAAAGCCCTTGTCTGCCTGCCACCCCTTCCAATGATTCTTCATTCTTGGCAGCCATGGTCATATGAATGTTATGTCTGTGGTTTCTATTTTATGGCCAATTTGTAAAAGTGAAGGGGAGTCCAAAATATTCCCCTCTATGAATTATATATGTTTTTGTTGCCTGCCTTGTAAGATCTGCAAATGCCACAAATCCCCGGGGCCTGAGGGGTCAGTGTGGAGGCTGCCAAATAAACAGAAGCCCGTCCAAACTCATAAGCACAACAGTCCCAAGCGCCAGATGACGCCCACAGTTAATAGCTTGTCCCTCCCTTGAAATGGGGGGAGGTCCGAAGGTAAAAGCAAACTTGGTCTGGATCAAGACTCTATAAACTCTTCTGGGGAGGGGCACTGTTGGAAGAATTAACAGCAGTGCTGCTTTTAAGTACAACATGATATTGAATATGCTATGTTACTGTGGTTCCCATTGGGTTGTATATTAGAATTACCTGTGGAACTTTGCAAACATCAAGATCTAGGCCTCACTCTAAGACTAACAGGATCAGAAAGTCTAAGGAGAGGGTCAAGGGTTTTATCTGTAAAATGCCTCCCAAAGGACTGTGTAGCCACTAGAGCACTGGGAGGAACCGCTGTTGCAGAGAACTACCAGCTCTCTGTGAAGCTCCTTGTGGTGTTTTGAGCAATCAGGTTGGTAAGAAGGTTTTCCTGTGAGATATGGAGGGGAGTATGGGTGAATGGCACTGTTGTGTCTTCCTTGTGGTCTCACTGGAGTGCCAATGGACTGCCACCCATAGTTAAAAGTCCTGATTAACATGATAAATGCATTCCCAGTATGGTAAATGCCTGTTCACCCAGAATGGTTAAAGAATTGGATGGATGTTCTGGTTAACTGAATGGGTAGGTGTTATAGATTCAACTGTGTCCCTCAAAAACATTTGTGAACTTGGCTGGGCTCTGACTCTCAGTGGTTTGGCAGTTATGTAATCATGTAATTGAGCAGTTACAAACTGATGTAATCATCCTCCATGTTGTGTTTTGATGTGATCAGTCATTCACAGCTGTAAGACGATTAGGGTGGGATGCAACACCTTTACGCAGGTCACAGCCCTGATTCGATGTAAGGGGAATTTTCCTGGAGTTTAGCCTGCATCACCTTTTATCTTACAAGAGATAAAAGCAGAGAGAAGCAAGCAGGGATGGACGGTCTCAGTACCACCAAGAAAGAAGAGCCAGGAGCAGAATATGTCCTTTGGACCCAAGGTCCCTGCACTGAGAAGCTCCTAGACCCAGGGAAAGACTGACACATGGAGATCTCCAAGGAATGCAGGGCCCACAGATACTGAAAGGACACAAGGACCTGCATCCTCAACTGTGAGCGGAAAGAGAGAGAAAGCTTTGCCCTAGAGCTGAATTCAGACTCTAGCCTCCCATGAAAGAACAGATTTCTGTTTGTTAAAGCCATCCACTTGTGGTACTTCTGTTGTAGCCACACTAGATAGCTAAGAAAGTAGGTACACTGGAATCCATACCAAACACTGTCAAAGCATTAGATCCTTAATAGTAATATCATGCTTGAGCATCTGGAGGATTTGAATGGCTGCCTTTTGGTTACCAGCTGAACGCTTTAACCACTGGGCCACCAGAGCTCCTGATGCTGAATATGAACTGACTGATGGTAATCATCATCAAGACTGCACTTGAGGATGTTACAGTGTCACCATACCATGCCATACTACATGATACCCCAACACACCCATTGCTATGGAGTGCATTCCGACTCACAGTGACTCCATGTGTCAGAGTAGAACTGTGCATCCTAGGGTTTTCAGTTGTTGTTTTTTCAGAACGAGAGTGCCAGGACTTTCTTCCAAGGCACCTCTGGGTGGACTCAGACCTCCAACCCTTTGCTTAGCAGCCCAGCATGTTAACTGCTTGTACTACCCAGTCCCTCCAGTGTGTCCAGTTTATGGTTGATGACACCACAGGATAAGATTCATGCCCATGGCTTTGAAGGCCTGAAGTCAGAGGCAGTTCTGCTACTTACTGTCCATGTGACCTTGAGCAGTTCAAATCTGCTCAGCTAATTCTCATTTTAAAGTCTCCTAGGGTACGGCGAGGAACTCGGGTGGTATGTGACAGCAGTGAGTTCAGTTTTTTTTTTTTTTTTTTTAGGGCACGGTGGTGCTATGGGCCAGTGACTTCATACCTTTCAGCCTTAGTTTCCTCAGTTGTAACAGGGGACATCTGGGTTCTAACCCAATAAATGATTCTCTTTTAAAGCTATTAAATTATTAACGTTATTCTACACTGTTACCAAAATTTAAACTGGAAATGCCATACAAATTAAGACTACATTTTTACCATGTCTCTCTGAGAAATAGACTCATTTAAAAAATTGAAGAAATAAAAGTTCTAGTAATTCGTGCTGACAACATGGGTTCCAGCTCCATGGGCCTTCATGGTTCCATTTGGAAACTTGACCAGGTTGTCACACAACAAATCTACATGTATCCTCTTATCATCTTTCTCTTACTTTATACTTTTAATCACGTAGGCCCCCTGACTCTTTTAAGACCATCCCCAGGGCCCACACAGGACTTCTTCCACCAGGGCTTCCAGAACCCGGCAGGGGTTGCTGCTACTTGATGGCCGTTGCCCTTCAAGCATTCTAGGTCCTTGCCAGATGCATCTGTTTTCTACTCACCACCTCTCTCTTGACCTCCAGGCTCATCTCTTCCATTCCAGAGCAGCAAACACACTGGCTCTATGAAGGAAAGCACTATCCCATCCTCCCTGGTCTAGTGGTAGAATTCCCAGCTTCTATGCTAGAGACCAGAGTTCACTTCCCAGCTAACACACCTGATGCACAACCAACACCTGTTTCTCAGTGGAGGCTTGTGTGTTGCTACGATGCTGAACAAATGTCAGTGGAGCTTCCAGGTGAAGACAGACTAGGAAGAAAGGCCTGGCGATCTGCTTCTGAAAATCACTCAGTGTAACGGGGTACAGTGGTCCAATGTCCAACTGATAATCAGGACAGCACATGACCAGGCAGCACTTCATTCCATTGTGCACAAGTTTTCATGAGTCAGGGGCCAACTCAACATCAGCAAACAACAATTCTTCCTCGCTGCCATACATTCTAAACAGAAAGCTCGTCCTGCCTACAGCTTGCAAAAGACAGTCCTTCATTCTTAAATTATACACCCATTTTTTCCCAGAAACCTTGCCAGACAGGAAACTTATGCTTTCTCCTTTACCCCAACTCCTACTTGAAACTGTTCCCTGTTTAATGTTATCTACAGAAAGATAAATTTAGCTATGAATCCTTTGCAACTCCATCCATTTCATTCCTCTAACAGACTGATCTATCTGATATTATGTGTATAGTGGGTAATTAGTAAATAGAAACTGTCTATTAAACAGATAGATGGTTGGGATGAAAATATTAAGTGTTGTTTTAAAAAACAGTGTTATCAAGTTCAAGACAGAAAATAACAAATGCTGGTGAGGGTGTGGAGAGACTGGGACTCTCATACACTACTGGTGGGACTGTCAAAAGATACAACCACTGTGGAAAGCAGTATGGCGATTCCTTAAAAAGCTGGAATTAGAAATACCATTTGACCCGGAAATCCCATACTAGGTATATATCCTAAAGAAGTGAGAGTTAGGACAGGAATAGATATATGCACATCCATGTTCATCGCAGTACTATTTACAATAGCCAAAAGATGAAAACAACCTAGGTGCCCATCACCAGAAGAATGGATACCAAACTATGGTACATACACCAATGGAATACTATGCAACCCTAAAGAATAACGTAGAATCTGCAAAACACTACATAATGTGGATGAACTTGGAGGACATTATGCTGATTGAAATAAGTTATTCACAGAAGGACAAATATTGTATTAGTCCATTATTGTAAAAAGTCAAGGAAAGGTTTATATATGGAAGGAAATTTTCTTTGTTGGTTACCAGGGGTGGGAGGGGAGAGGAAGGAACACTGTTAAACAGGTAGAGACAAGTATTTATTTGAGTGAAGAGAAGGACAATGTACCAAATATGAGGGATGAACATGGGTGGCATTGAGGAAGAGGAAGATATAGAGAGTGCATGGGAGGTACAGACAACAAAAATGAACCCTTTTGTACATGCAGGACTGCATTGTCGGTGAAGGCAAACATAGATATACAGGTGGATAGATGGGTAGACAGGCTGAACTATTAGGTATGTCTATGAAGGGGGGAGTGTGCCCAAGACCATGTATAAGGTTGGCAGACAACATCTCTACAAGTGTATCTGTATGTTCTGTAAGAATTCCCAGGTGTATGGTATAACTGACAAGGGGCAAGGCTGTAGTCACTTCTTGGCCACAGTCAGCTACCCAGAGGGAGTGAGTAGTTGGATCTGTGGGCTCGGGACCATAGTTGCAGGGGAAATCAAGCCCAAAACATTGTTCAACATCCTACTTTGGTGAGTAGTGACTAGGATCTTAAAAGCTTACAAGTGGCCATATAGATGCAATGATGGGTCTCTTCTCATCTAGGGCCAAGAAGAATGAAGAAAACCAAAGATGCATGGAAACAATTAGTCCAAGCAACTGGTACACCATGTGATCCTCAGCTTATACGACTATGAGACGAGAAGAACTAGATGGTGCCAAGCTACCACTGTCAACCACTCAGAGGTGGATCTATGTAGGAGATCCTGGACAGAGTGGGAGAACAATGTGGAAAAAAATTCAAAATCATTGGGAAAAAAAGAGGACCAGCTTTGCTGGTCTGATAGAGCCTGATGGAGCCACTGAGACTATGGCCCCTAGCTGCCCTTCAGGTCTGGAATTGAACCCACTCCTGTAGCTTCCAGCCAGACAAAACACAGGCATATGAGCTGAACATTTACATTAGGTAGATACACTCCCTGGAGAGATCAATCATGGGAGAACAGAAGGGCTGTGTATGCACAGGGTGACAGCTTGGGGTGGGGGTGGGGCAGGAGTACATGGGAGGGAAGGACACAGGGAAGAGGTAACTATGGGGAGGAAATGGGAAGGGAGCCACTGTATTGTAGTAAATTGTAGTCAATGTCATGAGACAAAGTGTATGTGAGCTTCTGTACGGAAAGTGAATTTGCTCTGTAAATTTTCATCAGATCACAATAAAAATTTAAAAAATTAAAAAGCAGTGCTATCATATTTATTATTATAAAGGATGCTATTTTAGTTGTCTCCTAAAACTATAAAGGAAATTTTTTCGTTTTATTTTTATCGTTGTTTGTCACCATCGAGCTGGCTCCAACTCATGGCAACCTTATGTCTACAGCAGAGTGAAATGCCACCCAGGCCTGCACCATCTTCATGGTCATTGGGCTGTTTGAGTCTGTTGTTGCAGCCATTGTGTAGTGCCTTCCAGCCTAAGGGGATCATCTTCCAGCACATATCAGACAGGGTACTGCTGTGATCCATAAGGTTTTCTTCGCCTAATTTTCATAAACAGATTACCAGGCCTTTCTTTCTAATCTGTCTTAGTCTGGAAGCTCTTCTGAAACCTGCCCACTATGGGTGACCCTGTGGTATTAGAAATATCAGGGTGCAGTGCTGTGAATTACTTAATATGGCCCTTCTACAATGAAATGGACTGACACAGTAGCTACAACAATGGGCTATGGTTGTGAGGATGTTGCAGGGTTGGGCAGTGTTTTGTGCTGTTGTACACAGTTGCTATGAATAACAATCAATTCAATAGCATCTACCAACAATGACAGCAACAATAACAGCCTAATTCCCACCAGATGACTGGGTGGGACTATGCAAATGTGAGGTGCTTGTGGCCCACCAAGGGGACTGGACAGCTTGCTAATGTAAGTTAGGAGCATGTCACCCGTATGGGTGTGGGACTACGCAAATAAGGTGTATGGAACCCTAACATGGGGATTGGTCAGTTTTGCCATCCCACTAGCTTAAAATGAGCTATCCTGGAAGTGGAAAGGGAGGCAGGATCTCACTAGCATCAAGAAAGAAGAGCCAGGAGTAGAGGGCATACTTTGGACCCAAGATCCCTGTGCTAAACTTCCTCCGTCCAGGAGACAGACAGCTGGGACACAGGAAACAGACAGAGATGCTGAGAGACAGCTAGCAGCAGTGCCAGTGAAACGGTGGCAGCAGAGGCAGCAGAGCCGAGAGACCCGCCTGCGACAGAGTGGTGGGCTTCCTGCTCACGGAGCGAGAAAACCGAGTGCCTTCGACCAGACTGGGGTGACTTTCTGGGCACCTGTCGGCAGAGATAAAAGAGCTTTGTAACATTATTAGTCTGAGCAAAGCCAAGGGGTAATGGGGACAAGAGGCCAAAGGCCAAAGAAAGGCCTGCCTGCAGACACGGCTGAGAAGAGGGTGTCCTGAGACCCATTTCTGATCCTGAATTGGAACCTGTTACTTCCGTAATGGGAGCTCTGGGAGCATAGTGCCTAGCACTTGACTGCTAACCCAAAGGCTGACAGTTCAAACCCACCAGCCACTCCTCAGAGGGAAGATGGGCAATCTATTTCCGTAGTGATACTGCCTCAGAAACCCAACAAGGGGTCGCTATGAGTCAGGTCCGACTCGACGTCACATAACAACAACATAACAACTTCTGTAATAAACCCCATAATCACGAGTATTGTCTGTGAATTCTGTCTGTGTGGCCATTGCAACAAATTATCAAACCCAGCAAAGAAGTAGAGAGTGCCATGGGAGGAACAGTTGGTGTCAGAATTGGTAAAAAGGTTGGAGGATGGAGTCATATCTGACCTCTGCCCCATAGGAATCAGCCTTGGGCTGTTGATCTTGATTCTCCTCCCTGACTTGTGAAGTCAGAAGAGGTCAGATGACTATGCCACACCCTTTTCACACAGTGTCATAGCTTCCAGCATCACAGCAACCCAAAAGCCACCAGAATATAACAAACTGACAGACAGATGGTAGATTGATTGATGGACTGACAGACTGATTGATTAATTGATTTTTTAATGCTCATTGTATTTTAAACATTCTTATTTGCTATGGTACATGAGAAAAGTATAGTGAAGTGGAAGGTACTATGGGATGAAAGTCATGAAACCTTAGCATTCTCCTTGGCTTTCTAACTAATTGAGTGACCTTAAACAAATGACCTTGAACAACTTCTCTGGGCCAAAGCTTTCTCAAGTGTAAAATGAAAGAGCTCAGCCTGATGACTTCTCAGGCTCCTTACTGTTCACATCCCATGGCAGGGCTGCACAATACTTACAAATGTTAAGTGGGTTATCTGAATAGTATCCTGCATTTTTAAAAATTCATTCCGCTCTGGTGTATCTCAGGCACTTATCTCCATAATGTACCACATCATTACCCTATTCTTGGGAATGCAATACCCTGCAAACTGTAACGAGAACCTCATACAAAGAAGCAATTTTCACAAGGAGCCAGAAGTAATTTTTTGGATGTGATGATTAAGCTACCATAGTTAGAACTTTGAAGTAATCTTCAGGAAAAAAAAAAATGACTTCCAGTTTGATTAAAAACTCAAATTTCAGATGACCTTGGGTAAATGTGATCAGGGTGTGGCCAAGAAGATGAATCATTCCAGACTTCAAATGTTAAGAAGAGGCAGCCTCCCTGTTAATTCTGCAGCTCTCGTTAGGATTCTTTCTCAGGTCAGTACTTAGATCCCAGACAAGAAGTGCACACACTGGGTCTCAGCTATGCAACATTACTGCTCTAAAATTAAACTTCCACTTAGTACATAGGAAACTCAGTCCACGGAATACTTACAAGTTTGACAGAAAGAAGAAATGGAGTCCATGTGCCATACGTGTGAAACATGAGCAGAATGGGGAGAGTGAAAAAGTCTGAAAGGCTCAACCATCCTGGAAGAATATTCCAAAGTATTAACATGTGACTTAGTCTTGCTTTGCATACATACAGTAGCCCTACTACCTAGGTGCTTGACAGGTCTGTCAACTCTTCTAAGGGCCTTTAAGCCTTCACTATAGCTTGTATAAGGAGCTCTGGTAGCGTAGTGCCTAAGGCACTTGACTGCTAACCAGAAGGCTGGCGGTTGAAACTCACCAGCCACTCCTCGGAAGGAAGATGGGATAATCTACTTCCCTAGTGATGCTGCCTTGGAAACCCAAGGAGGGGTCGCTATGCGACAGCACATAACAACAACAACATAGCTTGTATAATGAAAATGAATGGAGAAATCTACCATGGATTTGGCCTGTCAATCTTGTCAGAATGTATGCACGTTGTACCTTTTTCACTGTGTTGAACCCAAAGGTATTGTAAGTAATATTGTTGCAGTGAATCTGGTTCCATTCTAGCCACTTCTGGCACTTTCTCAAATGTTATGTATTCAGTGATCCAAAAGTCCCTACTCATCAAAACTCTGTCGATGAGAGTTACTTTCCCAGGAACAGTAAAGATGGACTTAGGGTCCTCAAATTAGTTCTAGATCTGGGTAGCTGCATTTTTTAGTCTGAATCCATTCACTGAACAGATTTTAGACCAGAATACGAGTTATGGAAATGTGTGTGGGAAGATATTCTTCCCACCAAGCCCATATACTTATTAGTTTAACTTTCCATTTTTATCTATTACACATCTTCTCTTAATCACACATATCTAAAAACTTAACAAGTGTCTATAGACATTTAAGATCGAAGAGTCTGCCCTCAAGTAAAGCTTTACTTCTTTATATTTGTCCTATTCTATTTTAGTTAAATATTTATACGCTCGTGGCTAAGGCACTTGACTGCGAACTAGAAGGCTGGCAGTTCAAACTCACCAGCCACTCCTTGGAAGGAAGATGGAGCAATCTACTTCCATAGTGATACTGCCTCGGAAACCCAAGGAGGGTTGCTATGAGTCGAGTCCTACTCGATGGCACATAACAACAACATTTATACGCTGAGCCCAGCCTATAATGCAAAAAGAAGGGAAGTGTTGATTATTGATTGGAAGCTTCATAATTTATAGCAGGTATTATTGGCATGGGCCAACCACTGGCTTTAAAACAGTCTCCTTCGGATATTAGTATGCATGTTGGGTGAGGCCAGGGACCTCTGGAGTGGCAGAATTTTGGGGAAAAAGGGGCAGGAGGCAAGGCTAAGCCCCAAGCCCCCTACAGCCAGGAAAAGGAGGGACCAGGAGAGGCCAGATACCTCAAGAGTGGCAGGATATCCAGGTAAATGGGACAGGAGGCAAGACTAGGTCCCAAGCCCCCTAGAGCCAGGAGAGGGAGGGAGCAGGAAAGGCTGGGGACTTCAGGAGTGGCAGAATCCAGGTAAAGGGGAGAGAGGCAAGGCTAGGCCCCAAGCCCCCTAGAGCCAGGAAAGGGAGGGAGAGGCCAGGGACCATAAAGTGGCAGGTTCCAGGTAGGAATTAGGTAAGGGGAAGACATAGAGGTTTCCAACAGCTAAGGGAAACAAACTTGTCTGTCAGTTTGTCATCCTGTGAGGCTTGTACATTGCTGTGAGGCTTGAGGCTGTGCGACTGGTGTTTCAGATGCGAGCAGAGTTGGACATGGTGCACAGGTTTCAACACAGCTTACAGGCTAAGACAGACTAGAAAGAAGGAGGAAGCCATCCTCTTCTCAAAAATTGTCCAGGGAAACCTTATGAATATCAGAGAAACACTGTCTGATATATTATTAGGAAACTTTATGAATAGCTCAGAAACATTATCCGACACACTGTAGGAAGACGAGCCTCTTCGGTTGGAAGGCACTCAAAATAGGACTGGGAAAGAGCTGCCTCATCAGAGTAGAACCAACCTTAATGATATGGATAAAATAAGTCTTTCAGGACCTCCATGTGCTGATGTGCACGATTCAAATTACGGAGAAACAGCTGCAAACATCTATTAATAATCAGAACATGAAATGTCCAAAGTGTGAATCTAGGAAAATTGGAAGTTGTCAAAAATAAAATGGAACGCATAAAGATTGATATCCTAGGCATTAGTCAACTGAAATGGACAGGCTTTGGGCATTTTTAATCAGGCAAGCATATGATCTACTATGCTGGGAATGACAAATTAAAGAGGAATGGCATGGCATTCATCATCACAAAAGATGTTTCAAGATCTGTCCTGAAGTACAGTGCTGTCAGTAATAGGATAATATCCATATGCCTACAAGGAAGACCAGTTAATACTACTATTATTCAAATTTATGCACCAACCATCAAAGCCAAAGATGAGGAAATTGAAGATTTTTATCAACTTCTGCAGTCTGAAATTGACCAAACATGCA
>NW_006921688.1:3676519-3685421 GCF_000298275.1 Orycteropus afer afer | reverse complement strand
GTACCAACCACAAAGCCAAAGATGAGGAAATTGAAGATTTTTATCAACTTCTGCAGTCTGAAATTGACCAAACATGCAATCAAGATGTCTTGCTTATTACTGGTGATTGGAATGCAAAAGTTGGAAACAAAGAAGAATCACTGGTAGGTGGAAAATTTGGCCTTGGTGACAGAAATAATGCTAGAGATCACATGATAGAATTTGGCAAGACCAATGACTTATTCATTGCAAATGCCTTTTTTCAACAACACAAGAGGTGGCTATACACGTTCACTTTGCCAGGTGGAGTACACAGGATTCAGACTGACTACATCTGGGGCATGAGGAGATGGAAAAGCTCAATATCTTCAGCCAAAACAGGACCAGGAGCTGATTGTGGAACAGACCATCAACTGTTCATATGCAAGTTCAACCTGAAGTTGAAAACAATTAAAACAAATTGACAAGAGCCAAAGTATGATCTTGACTATATCCCTCCTGAATTTAGAGACCATCTAAAGAACAGATTTGATGCTCTGAACACCAGTGACTGAAAACCAGAAGAATTGTGGGATGACATCAAAAGCATCATCCATGAGGAAAGCAAGAGGTCATTAAAAATATGAGAAAGAAAGAAAAGACCAAAATAGATGTCAGAAGAGACTCTGAAACTTGCCCTTGAGTGAAGAGTACCTAAAGCAAATGAAAGAAATGACAAGATAAAAGAGCTGAACAGAAGATTTCAAATGGTAGCTCGAGCAGACAAAGCCAGTTACTATAATGAAATGTGCAAAGACTTGAAGTTAGAAAAACAAAAGGGAAGAACACGCTCGGCATTTCTCAAGCTGAAAGAACTAAGGAAAAAATTTAATCCTTGAGTTGCAATATTGAAAGATTCTACAGGCAAAATACTGAATGATGCAGGAAGCATCAAAGAAGATGGAAGGAATACATAGAGTCACTGTACCAAAAATAACTGGTTGATGTTCATCCATTTCAGGTGATGGGATATGTTCAAGAACCAATGGTACTGAAGGCAGAAGTTGAAGCTGCACTGAAAGAATTGGCGAGGAACAAGGCTCCAGGAATTGGCAGAATACCCATTGAGATGTTTCAACAAATGGATGCCTTACTGGAGGCCCTCACTCAGTTACACCAAGAGATTTGGGAGACAGCTACCTGTCCATCTGACTGGAACAGATCCATATTTGTACCCATTCTAAGAAAGGTTATCTCACAGAATGTGGAAATTATAGAACAATATCATATGCAAATAAAATCTTACTGAAGATAATTCAAAAACAATTGCAGCACTATATTGACAGAGAACTTCCAGAAACGCAAGTTGGATTCAGAAGAGGATGTAGAATGAGGGATATCATTGCTGATGTCAGATGGATCTTGGCTCAAAGCAAAGAATAACAGAAAGATGTTTACTTGTGTTTTACTGACTATGCAAAAGCATTTGATTTTGTGGATAACATTGAGAAGAATGAGAATTCCAGAACACTTAATTGTACTCATGAGGAACCTGTACATAGACCAAGATGCTGTCATTTGAACAGGAAAAGGGAACACTATATGGTTTAAAAATCAAGGGAGGGCGTCAGGGTTGTATCCTTTCACCATACTTATTCAATCTGTATACTTAGCAAATAATCCAAGAAGCTGGACTATATGAAGAAGAATGTGGCATCAGGATTGGAGGAAGAATCACTAACAACCTGTGATACTCTGACTACACAACTTTGCTTGCTGAAAGTGAGGATGACTTGAAGCACTTACTGATAAAGATTGAAGAATACAGTCTGCAGTATGGATTACATCTCAATATAAAGAAAACAAAAATCTTCACAACTGATCCTATAAGAAACATTACGATAAATGGAGAAAAGATTGAGGTTGTCAAAGACTTCACATTGCTTGGTTCTACAATTGATGTCAATGGAAGCAGTAGTCAGGACATCACATGATGTATAGCACTGGGCAAATTGGCTGCAAAGGATCTTTTTCAAGTACTGAAGAGCAAAGATGTCTCCTTGCAGACTAAGGTGTGCCTGACACAAACCATGGTATTTTCAATCGCCTCATACACATGTGAGAGCTGGACAATGAATAAGGAAGACCGAAGAAGAGTTGATGCTTTTGAGTTGTGGTGTTGATGAAGAATGCTGAAAGTACATGGACTGCTAAAAGAACTAACAGGTCTGTCCTGGAGGAAGTGCAGTCAGAATGCTCCTTGGAGGCGAGAATGGCCAGACTTCGTCTCACCTACTTTGGTCATATTGCCAGAAGGGACCATTTCCTGGAGAAGGATGTCATGCTTGGTAGGGTGGAGGGTCGATGAAAGAGGGGAAGGCCCTCACCAAGATGGATTGACACGGTGGCAGCAGTGATGCACTCCAGTATAGTAAGAATCATGGGGCTGGTGCAGGACTGGGAGGTGTTTTGTTCTGCTGTGGGTAGGGTTGCTATGACTCGACAGCACCTAACAACAACAACAACACGCTGGGAGCAGGGTGGGGAAGGAGAGCCAATTTTTCTCATTAGAAACTTTGCAAGAGAAGACTCCCTCCTTGAAGACAGTATAAAAGCTAGGGGAATTGTACAAAGGCTTAACCAAATTATTATTATTAACCAAGTTATTACTTTCCTTTTTAGTCTGAATTTAAATTTTAGCTCCTAAGTATACATTTGTAGAAAGAAACTTATTCTTGAACTCACATGATTATTGCTTAAATTTCTTAGCTGCATTTAAGGTTCTTTATAACCTAATCTATAGCTTAAAATAGTGCAGTAGCTTGTTACAGCAATGACTCCCAATGGCTCTCGCCTCCCTACATCCAGGCTCTGTCTGAGCCCCTTCCATGTGGACTCTGGGCCTGGCCATGTGACCTGCTTTGGCCAAAGAGACAATAGCAAGCATGGTTCAAATCCACCAGCCACTCCTCAGAAGGAAGGTTGGGCAATCTACTTCCATAGTGATACTATGAGTCGGTCCAACTCGACGGCACATAACAACAACAACAACATGTTAGCAGAGGCTTGAAAAGCACTTGCACATGGGGCTTGACCTCTCTTCCCTTTAGCAGCAGCCTTTCCTCCACCACATGAGCTTGGGCTAGGCTCCAGGAGGATACGACATCATGTGGAGTACTTAAAATCTGTAACTAAACCCAACGAATAATTGTGGAGCTCTAACTGAATGCCAATCATTTGCTTGCTGTTTTTGTTAGGTGCTGTCAAATAGTATTTAACTCATAGCAACCATAGGTAGCAGAGTATGGCTACTCCAGAGGGTTTTCTGGGCTGTAATCTTTGCAGGAGCAGATCACCAGGTCTTTTCTACTGCAGGGTGGCTAGTGAGTTTGAACCACTGACTTCTGGAGCACAGCCAAGCGCTTTAGCCACTGCACCACCAGGGCTCCTTGCAGTAATAAAGAACCCAATTCAAAATGGCTCATACAATAAGGAAGATGTATTCTCTCAAAACAGAAGACTCATTCCTCATTTTTGTTCCTTCTAATCCACCATGCCAGTATGTCAGCACCACCCTCAAACTAGCTTTCCTCAAGCTACGCAACAGCTTCAACATTTCCAGCCATCACATGTACAATGACAAAGTCCAGAGGAAGAAGACTGTCCTTCTTTGGCCTTCTTTAAGACCTAAAAATCTTTCCGAGCACCCCTGGACAAATTTTCTCATGTTTTCTCGGCCAAGTCTAACCTACCTACCCACACCTCAACTAACCATTTGCAAAGGAGATGCGTCAACCATGACAGACCTAGATGAATTGGGATTCACCTTTGAGCTGGCGACTGGATGGCCTTCCCCTGAAATGAAATCAAGGAGCCCTGGTGGCAGAGACTAAAGCACTCAGCTGCTAACCAAAAGGTTAGTGGTTCAAAACCACCACCAGCTCCATGGGAGAAAGATGTGGCAGTTTGCTTCTGTGAAGATTTACAGCCCTGGAAACCTCTGGAACAGTTAGTTCTACTCAGTCCTGTAGAGCTGCTGAGTCGGTATCAGCTCAATGGCAGTGGGTTTGGTTTGGTTTCATTACGGGAAACCTGAACAAAGTTAGATTTATGCTGAAGAAGGGGCTATAGTGGAATGGGCGTGAAGAAAGACCCTAACCTGTAGAGTGTGCTATACCCACGTCCTCAGAGGCCCTGTTTATCCTGCTTCTCCAAACACTACTCGTGAAACCACCATTCCTCATCTTCAGAAAAGGGAGCCGGAATGGCAGACACAAAGTTCACTTTAAGCCAGTTGTGCCCCATATGTATCCCCACAGCTTCTCTCTCTCGGCAGGGATGCACTGACAGCTGAGAAGGGGAGAGATGCAATACACTCCCCTTCTTCATCAGACGACATCACTCCCATGTGCTGAAAGAAGACGGAGAATTGGCAACAAGGTGAACTTGAGCTGGAAGATTAACTCCACAAAAGAATCCAGAAATCCTAAGGTATTTTTAGCAAGAGATGGTAATAAGATATTTAAATTGCTTTCAGATAAAGAAATGTCATACTGCCTACATACTGGGGCTTTTCACAAGTACATCTTTATCATAAATGAGTTAATTTTGTACAAGGTGGTTTGCCATGCAGCCCCAACCCCCCAGCATGGATCTGATCACAGAGAATCCCTTTCCACCGTATTGGTGGGCTGGTTTTCATTTGGTACTTGGTGCTGGGTAAACATATTTTTTCAGAAACCTGTACTAAGATAGCCTAAGGATCTCATTTCCTGTAAGGAACTATTATCACATTCAAGAAATCAACCACTGCTGAATAAAATAAATCATTACTCCCAAACATGGTTTTATAAAACTGACATGAATATTTGCAATCCTTCAGGAAATTATTATCTACTTGAAAGAGAAAAAGAAGACAATTGGCAGAACAACAATTGTCTTTATAGCTAAAAGAGTCCCCATTGATATAAAACTTCAGTTAGAAGAATACAATTGGAATGCTCCTTAGAAGCAAGACTTTAGTTCACTTACTTCAGACAAGTCATTAGGAAAGACCAATTGGTAGAAAAGGACATCACATCTGGTAACGCAGAGGGTCAGAGACACCAAGGGAACCTTCACAGAGATGGACTGACACAACAGCTCCACCATGGACTCGAGCATTACCAACGACCACGAAGCCGCCACAGGACCGGGCAGGGTTTTGTTGTCCTGTCATACAGAAGGCCTGATAACAGACCAACTCAATGACAACTAACCCCCATCACCATAACTGCCAAGGAGTTGGATCTGACTAACCAAAGAAAATTCTCATTAGGAAAGTTTATTTTAAGGCAGATAAATGTGGTAAAATAAAGGAAACTAAAGCTTAAAATGAAGGAGAGAGCCTTTGAAAGTGCACTACATGGACCAGAGTGACCCTGGAGCAGTGAGTAATCTTGTCCTTGCCAACAGTCTGACTCCCCACCTGGGTCCCAGTCTCAGTCAGGCCAATGTCTAGCCTCTCTCACTGAAGTCTAGGGGCTCATCCTCCACCAGTGACACAAATACATCCACTCCAGAACTTCCTCAGGGACTGGCTACTACTTGAACACTACCACTCAAGTCTACCCACAGCCTGGCTGAAAGAATGATGCATTAATAGACTGTTTGGAGGATAGAGAGTCCATTTCACTACTCAGCTGGATTTTTAGTTTGGACCTAGCTGGGTCACCCAGAAGCTGTCTATTGGGGCACAATTTCTTCAGCCCACCTAGAACTGCTTTGACTGAGTTACATGTTAGGTTTATGTCCTTGTTGGTCATCAAAGACATTATAAGAAACAGCAATGGAATATTATTCAGCTCTAAAATGGAATAAAGTTCCAATACATGATACAACATGAATGTACCTTGAAAACATTATTTTGACTAAAATAAGCTAGACACAAAAGGGCAAATATTGTATGACTGTACTTACATGAGGTATCTAGAATAGGCCAATTCATAGACAGGAAGTTGAATAGAGGTTACTAGGGGCTGAGAGGAGGGAGGAATGGAAAACCAGGTTTTGCAAACCTAATTATCATTGTCTTGAAACAAGTACAGCCAGAATACTCCTTAGAAGTGAGGATGGCGAAACTTTGTCTCATGTACTTTGGACATTGTATCAGGAGAGGCCAGACCTGGAGAAGGACTTTATGCTTGGTCAAGTAGAGGTCAGTGAAATAGAGGTATGACCCTCAATGAGACGGATTGACCCAGTGGCTGCAACAATGGGCTCAAACATGACAATGACTGTGAGGATGGCGTAGGGCCTGGAAGTGTTTCCTTCCACTGTATGTGGGACCATTATGAGTCAGAAATGACTCGATGGCACCCAACAACAATAACAATTATTACTAACCATATCAAGCACTTTGAAATAATAACACCCCCCCCCCCAGGACAGATTCTGCCTGCTGTCTACCTAGTATCTATCATTCTCTTCCTTGCTAGTAGAATCATGATTTCATTCTAGGTAACAATATGCCCAACTGAAAATACCTACCTTCTTAGACTCTCTTGAAACATGTAACCAACTGATTACATTATGGCCAATTCACTTATCAGATGAATGACATATACACCCCCTCCTCACTTATCAACATGGTAAGGTTCCAAAGACCAGTCCTTTATGCAAAAGTCACCACTGTGTGAAATGGAAGATTATTTTTTTCCTTTTTTAGACCATCCATTTTACTGTTTTTTTTTTTTTTTAATTTAGAAAATATGATTATAGAAATAATAACAGCTAAGATTTACTCATCTAAACTGTGACATATCCAGTTATGGATTACTCCTCTGCACATAAACTGGCTTAGAGGAGACAAAGGTAGATAAAGCCAGGCTGTGTGACTGGAGGGCTCACAGCTTAACCACTTCACCTTCCTCCTGTGCTGGGTCAGGGCTTCTCTGACGGAGCCACCTCCTCTTCCAATCCCACAAGCCCCGCGTTCTTGGTCTGATCCGGAAGGCTGCTCTGCCTTCCTGGCCTGGCAAGTCACCCAGGCTCAGGTCTTCCTGTAAGGGTGCTGGCAGCCTAGCTCCCCTAAGGCAGAGGCTTCAGGCCCAGTTTGGCTCACTTAGGGATGTCATGAAACTCATACACATTTCTTCCAAACATCCTCTCTGATGCCTCTTGCTTTTCTTTCCTCCCTTCCCACCCCATAGCAATTTTGAGCCAACGGGCCTCAGGCAACGTAGGAGCTGGGAATCTAAAACAGGCTCCTACTGGCTTGGTGCTCTCTGCGCCTCCGCCCAGCTGTGCCCATTGAGGAGGCCAGCCCTGCGTGGTAGCTGAACACAGTGCTACTGCCAGTGGCAGGGGGCACATGGCAAAGGACAGCGTGTCCCAGCTTCCCAGAGACCCTCCTTGAAGGAGGGGACAATCCACAGCCATTGCTGTGTGCTCACCACCTTGGTAATACACAAAACAGTTGGGTAGATTTTATTTTACTATTGTCATAAATGCGAAATGCTGAACAACAAGATAGTCGGTAAGTGAGGTATAGACGTAATCAGAATTACCTTCAACCTTTTTGGGCCGTCTTTGGCAGTGACAGGAGTTCTGGCAGTGTAGTAGTTAAAGCAAAAGGTCAGTGGTTCTAACTCACCAGTTGTTCTGGTGGAGAAAGATGAAGCAGTCTGCTTCTGTAAAGACTCACAGCCTTGGAAACCCTATGGGGCAGTTCTATTCTGTGCTATGTCCCTACGAGTTGGAATCCACTTGATGGCAGTGGGTTTGGTTTGGATTTAGCGATGACCAACTCATCCAGCATCCTTTTGAAGTCCTTCACCTTGATTTCTCTTTCCTTCCTCTTTACTGGAACACAGATAATGCCTGGAGGTGCAGCAGCCATGCTGTGTCCAGTGGGTTACAAACATGAGGATCATCCTATAAGGCGAGACCTAAAAGCTAATGAAAACTGTGAAAGAAGAACAGAGAGATTCCCAATGGCATCACTGTGTCACTGTGCAGACTTGGCATGAAAGAAATACATCTATGTCATCTATTTAGGCCACAACACTCAGATTTCCTGTTACTTTCAGGGAAATGCATTTCTGGCTGACATGGACCTTTCCCTTTAAAATTTCAAAAAATGATATAATATGTCTTTTGTAAATGGCCATAGATATCACCCTCTGAGAAAAGCTAGGTCAGTCATGGTGAAAAGAGCCACAGGTTTCAAGACACTACCTTTGGTCCTGCAATAAATACACTGATACAGCAGTAACATCATTAGCTTAAATGTTCTCTATCCATGATCGAATACATCCCTGGAAAGTTCTGAAGAGAACTGCTTACCTTCTTTCTGTGCTTTAAAAGTCTTGTCATTCAGCATGGTGCTCTCCTTTCTGGGGTGGTTTACAAAATATCTATGACTGCAAGCCAAAGGTCACTGGACAAGGACACAGCTTTGCTTATAAATACATCTGTACCAACTGCCTGTGAAACGTCACTCACTGTGGTACTTTTAATCTGCTCAGTTATGGTAATGATTCTCTTCTGAGGATGTGTAACACTTACTTTTCAAGAAACCTAATTTGCTCAAAAGTACAACTAAAGAATCCTTCAGCCCACGTTCCCACCTCCAACTCCAACTTCTAGAGAACCACATTAAATACATACTCTGCGTACCTTGCACCTGGAAAGTTAGGTGGTCAATAAACAACTTCTGACCCAGTTCTGAGAGCTGTTCTCAAGCCCAAACTATTTTCTTCATTCCATCACAGGGAGTGATCTCATTCAGCGGGTCACTTGCATCCAAGGGTGGAAATGCAATTTTATTTTTCAGGAATTTATAAACAATACCTTTGAAGCTTCAGAGCGTTAACACCGGGTAAGCTTTTAGATAAATTCTTTTCACTTGTGACTTGGGAATCTTCTCCCACTCCATCCACCAGTAAATATGTTTGCAAACTAC
>NW_006921688.1:3675139-3675754 GCF_000298275.1 Orycteropus afer afer | reverse complement strand
GGTATCACTACAGAAGTAGATTGCCCAACCTTCCTTCCAGGGAGTGGCTGGTGGGTTTGAACTGCCAGCCTTCTATCTAAGGAACCCCCAAACGAGGGCATATCATGCCAACCTATTTGCATGACTAATTCTATAAAACTTCAGAGAAGGCTCTCCAGTAAATGCAACACATCTGCTTCTGCATGAGGAATTCAACATAAGCATGAATATTAGAAAAATTAGTGGAGGCTTAAGAAATTCCTTTAAGATGCACCAAAGTACAGAAGAGAATGTCTGTTTAATAAATGGTGCTGGGAAAACTGGAAATGCATTTGCAGAAAAATGAAACAAGATCTGTACCTCACACCATACACAAAAACTAAGTCAAGACAGATCAAAGACATAAACGTGAAGCCTAACACTATAATGTTCCTCAAGGAAAAACTAGGGGCAAATTTAGGGATCCTAATATATGACATAAATAGACGATCAAGCACAACCCAAAATGCACAAAGAGCAGAAGACAAACTAGATGAATGGGACCTTCTAAAAATTAAATTTTTATGTGCTTCCAAAGACTTCTCCAAAAGAGTCAAAAGAAAACCTACAAATATTTGGCAATGACATATCTGATGA
>NW_006921688.1:3657057-3658272 GCF_000298275.1 Orycteropus afer afer | reverse complement strand
CATGGGTACCAACATGCCAAGTTTATGTAGCGAGCAAATACACAGCCAGTCTTTAAACCTACATCTGACTCCAGGCCTCAAATTCACACTTAGCCATTTTTACTGATAATAGTGATCAAAATTCAGTTAGGAACATCAGCTAGAAAGTCTAAAGGACTTAACTGGTCCACCAAAGCTATAGAAATTGCAATACATTTAAAAACTAATGGCCAGAGCTAACTTGTTTAATCAACAAGATAAGGTTTAGAAGAAAAACTACTGGCACTGAATAACTTTCTTCAGAAGACTGGTTACTTTGAAAACATATGGATCTCATACTATGCCAGGACCACCATGGCACTTGTAGAATTAATATTTTAAAAATTAATCATAAAAAGAAGATTGGGGAAAAAAGAAGTATAACCCTTGTGATCTGAAACAGTTGTAGGAGTCAGAGCTGAAATGCGACATAAAGAGGGTGATTGATGTATTTCTGTTATTCTGTTAGGTACAGCAGGAGTCACGTGTCTGTGCCTAATCATAAAATATAGGTTAGGAAGTGGGAGCTTCATCACACACATTTCCTGTGACACTTTAATCATTGCATGAAAGCAAGAAAGAATAATCAAAAAGAGAGTATTTTGTCAGACAAAGAAAAAGCTGAGGAAGACGGCCCTATAAAATATGTATCAAAAGCACCGTGTAGGCTAATGTTTAAAAAGTCCATGGGCTGGAGATAAATTCAGGTGTCGGCTGATTAAGCGCCACTGAAGAACGAGGGCATCATTAGGTGCTATATTAAATCAAACGGCTACTGAACAGCTGACAGTAGCAGAGAAACGTTGGAGGAAAAAATACCTTAATTTTGATAACATACATAGGTAGAATAAAACACTTCTTTGACAAGCACATTTTCAGAACAAGGCTTTTGAAGCTTTTTACATGCCAATAGCATCCTGCACTCACTTAAGGACATGCAGTGAAGGTTCTAAGCAAAAACCAATGTTCCATTGATTTTGGAGTGGTTCTGGCTTAGAATTCAATTCATAAAGCAATGGCTGATGAGCTCCTGTTTTGTCTCTTTAAAATTGTTCTGCAGCATTGAAAAAGCTTGTCTGGACTTTTAACTTCAGGAGAATGGAGGTTCCTTTGTCGGGCCTCAGTCACTGGTGTTTGCCCAAGTGGCTTGTGGCCTGGACAGGCAGGGCCCTAGGGAGCCACAGTTATCAAAGTCAC
>NW_006921688.1:3654368-3655852 GCF_000298275.1 Orycteropus afer afer | reverse complement strand
TTTAAATGAATGCCTCTTGGTCTGCACAAACACAATTAAATGCTCTGGAATTCCTATTTTTCACAATGTTATCCATAATTTGTTTGGGTCTACACAGTCGGATACCTTTGCACAGTCAATAAAACACAGGTAAACATCTTCCTGGCATTCTCTGCAAAAACTTGCACAAATGCATAAAAGTTCCAGTTGCTATAGAACAAAAGGCACATCCTTTTCAGCAGCTTAAATGTTTCGAGAAGTGACAGACCGTTGGATGTACTTCCTAGGAAGCTATTTGTATTCTATTACATCAGTGCGTATATCTATATAACACTTCCCTCCCTCCACCTAGCTTAGGTGCACAATCCCCACACCTACCACCTGGACCTATTCCTGGAAACTACTCCTCACACGACCGCTCAAATCAGAAGAGTTCTTCCTTTTCACAGACAAATCTGACTTCAGTTCTCATTTCAGCCTAACTCCTTTGATACAATCATTCAATTTTATCATTCAACAACAGAAGTTTATTAAATGTTGGGAACGTGTTAGTTAAGGATTCCTCTGCATTTTTAAACAGGTCTCTATCTCTTCACATCTGTATCAATTTTTTACTGTCTGTAATGGACATTTATCATTTGTGACTGCTGAAAACCTACTGAACACCTCACACAGAATGAATCCTGCCTTTCCAACTTCTCCTGCTTCCTTTGTAGTGATGAATACTATTCAGAAACACAGAAAAGTCTTTAGGTAGAGTTCTGGAAAAATTTCTTAAAGTAGACAGACTCAGCTTGGAAACAGGTTCTTTTTCTACCCCCTTACCAGTTACTAGCATGGGAAGCAGATATGATGACTGGAGCTCCAGTAGCTATTTTGGAATGATGAGGTAATCTAAACATAGAAGCCATATAATAAAGATAATGAGTCCTTGATAACAGTAGAGTCCATGCCAGTCTAGAACTGCCTATCTTTGGATTTATTTTGCAAAAAAGGAAAATAAATTGCTACCTTTCATGTTGTTGTTGTTGTTATGTGCCATCGAGTCATCCCCAACTCATAGCGACCCCTCCTTGGGTTGCTGAGGCAGTATCACTATGGAAGTAGATTGCCCCATCTTCCTTCTGAGGAGTGGCTGGTGGGTTTGAACCACCAGCCTTCTGGCAACTTTAATTTTGTGTCTCCTATTATATGTAGCCAAATTTAATCATACATATTATATTTTATATTCATTACATTATACATAATTATATATTACAACTGATACATTTAATTCTACATACTGTATTTCATCCTGATTCACAGTGACCCCTCCTCAGTTTTCAGAGGCAATATTTCTATGGAAGTAGATTGCCCAATCCTCCTTGTGAGGAGTGGCTGGTGGGTATGAACTGCTAGCCTTCTGCTTAGCAGTCAAAGGCACTATGCCACCAGAGCTCCTATATATAAGCAGTAGTGAAAGATTGTATGTATTAATAGTGCAATGAAAGAAATGACATCGGAGA
>NW_006921688.1:3650850-3651728 GCF_000298275.1 Orycteropus afer afer | reverse complement strand
CCTGTAAAGATTACTGCCTAGAAAACCCTTCGGAGCAGTTCCACTTTGACACATGGGGCTGCTATGAGTTGGAAATCTACTCGACGGCACCTAACAACAACAACAACTGGCTCCAATAATTCATTAAGAAATTCTGGCACAAAGTTACTAGAGATTCCTAAGGTTCCCTAAGCCCTTGCTATGTAAGGTGAGAACCAGGAGCCCATCGCAGACCTACCAATCAGAACCTGCAGTTTAACAATATTTGCCAGTAATCCACATGCATGTTACTGTTAGAGTCTCGCTCCTCTAAAATACACCCTCAGTGCACCCTGTGTCTGCTCTGTAACGATGCACAGTGAACCGTTTATTTTGAAATGACCATCTAGGTAAGTGGGCATTCTCCTACAGGGTTAAATGCTTATTCTCCAAAGAGAGTTTTTTTTTAAGTACTATCCTCTGTACATATCAGAGGGTGACTCATCACAAGATAAAATAAAGCACAAACCCTCAGAAATAATCTACCACACCTGATAACTGTTTATCTTCATTTCTTGCCAAACAAACTCTGCACAGGCTCTGCCCAGGCCAGGGAAGAATTTTTCTGATTGCATGTTTCTCCCTGTGGATAAATTATGGAAGCTATTATCGAGCAGAGGCAACACAGATAAGAGTTGCTTCTCCTTGATCCGCATGTTCTCTTAATACACTCCTGGGTTAGGGTTATTGATTAACAGCAACAAGGCCTGAAATCCCCCAAAGTACAGAATTTAATGAAACACAGTTCAGCAACGATGCCCTGATAGCACTTGTTCTCCCTTTGTCCTTCCTGCTGTCATTGTTTATGTGTTGTTATATGTTGTCCGATAAGCAACTTGGAGATACAAAAAAAAAAAAAA
>NW_006921688.1:3647243-3648250 GCF_000298275.1 Orycteropus afer afer | reverse complement strand
ATTAGGTAACTATTGTTCTATGCTCAATCCTGTGATTCCAGTATGAGCTGTGGACCTCTGCTGTTGAGACTACTCAGAACCAAAGCAGGTGGCACTATCATTTCCATAATTTAGCATCCATTGTGATTATTACCGTTAAATAAATCAGTGCTTTAAGTATCGAAAAGTTGAATTATTTTCCACTGAATCTGAGTCTCTGACAAAATAAGAGGACACATTTCATTAAAATATACTCATTGTCAAAGAGAATATTATAAAATAATATAACTTCCAATAAAACAATATTAGAAATAGTATATCCATATGACGTTTAAAGAAAGTTTTATAAAAAAACAAAATTCTTAGCTTTATACATTGCTCCCTTATACAATGTATATACAATTAAAAAAAAAAAAACTCACTGCTGTGGATAACATATATAGTATATATACAAAAAACTGTATGAAAACGTATGTATAATTATAATCCTTAATTTCTAAGGAATTAAAACTTTGAGATAAATCCAAGCATTCAATGATCATACAACCATAACCTCAACTGTAAAGAATTTGAAGATCAGTAAACTACCGAAAATATTTTCAACGGAGTTTGAAAAAGAGATTCACGTAAACTGATGGAAATCATTTAAGTTTTTGGATCCTCCAAAAAGGGGTGATGTAGCTTTTCATCAATTGCTTTTTGTGATTCTACAAAAAGATTTCCTTTCTTCCTAACTAAAACCAAACCAAAACGAAACTCGCTGCTGTCCAGTGGGATCCAACTCATAGTGACCCCTCCTTGGGTTTCTGAAGCAGTATCACTATGGAAGCAGATTGCCCCACCTTCCTTCCAAGGAGTGGCTGGTGGGTTTGAACCACCAGCCTTCTGGTTAGCAGTCAAATGCCTTAGGCACTCTGCCACCAGAGCTCCCAATTAAATGGCTTAGGTAAAATAATTAAATGAAAGGGGGAAAGTAATGACTCCTTTTATTTGGGGTAACAGTGGTTGATTTTCCCCAAATACTAAAA
>NW_006921688.1:3633277-3645147 GCF_000298275.1 Orycteropus afer afer | reverse complement strand
CAGTATTAGAAAATCTTAAGTAATATTTTTAGCACTTGATAGTTTTGTATGCTATTCAATCTCTCAGGAGGGGAATAATCCTAAGGTCATGTGTTCTTCAAGGACATTAGGTCATGGTGGCAGGCATGAGTGTTCTCAAGAGCACTGTTGCTGGGTGCCGACAAGTCAATTCAGACTCACAGCAACCCCATGTGACAGAGAAGAACTGTCCCACAGGGTTTTCTTGGCTGTACTCTTCACGGGAGCATGTCCCAAGGTCTTTCTCCTGCAGAGCTGAGGACAGGTCCAGACCACCAACTTTTGGTTACTGTTACCAGACCTCCTCCTCAAGGGCATTAAAGGTTGTTAAGACTGTCTTCGATCTGGTTCCCTTTCTTAACGTTTTCCTATTGTTGGTCTGCTTCACACTGGGCTTTCTTTGTGTCCCATACAGCTAGTGCAGTAAGTTCAATGGTTCCCAATGCCACTTTATTTTTTTTTTTTTAAAGAAAGCCAAGAGGAAGTCTAGGTATGGCCCGGGTAATGGTGTGGGTGGGGTAGGGGGTTAGGTAGTGGGGTTGGTTTTCCTCTGCTCTAGGCCTTCAGGGGAGAGAGAGCTATCATTTCCTTCCCAACCACCTGACTATCAGTGGTAGTGAAAGCTCAAGGTCAAAAGGAAGGTGTGAGCCTGGAAGAGAAATGTCAAGGATGCCATTCAGCCTGCCTTTGACCAGGCTTTAAACATCCGTGGCAAAAGGAGCCCTTGGAGTTTCACAAAGTCCAGGCAGCTCACCAAATTACAGTTCAGTGGATGACGGTGTCCCCTTAGGAACCTTGGAAGAGAGAGACAAGGTCCCGATGCTTCAGAGGTTTGGGAAACAGGCCATCTCCATCTTTATCCATTAGTGACATGGCCAGCATCTTGCAGTTCCCAAAGCACTGATGCAAATATTATCTGGTTTCCTGTTTACAAAAAATGTGAATGTGAAGAATATAGGAAAATCACTATTACTCTCCATTTTATAAATGAGAAAACGTAAACTCAGAAGGTGAGTCATTGGCTTTTTGCCAGGTCTAAGAGGTAGTGGAAGGAGCTCTGGTTGCACAATAGTTAAAGCATTCAGCTCTAACCAAAAAATCAGTGGTTCAAACCCACCAGCCACTCCACACGAGAATGGTGAAACAGTCTACTTCCATGAAGATTGACAGCTTCAGAAACCCTATGGGACAGTTCTACTCTGTCCTATAGGGTCACTATGAGTAGGAATCAACTTGATGGCAGTGGTTAATAGGTAGTAAAAGCTGAAGCCAGGGCTTGTACCAAGAGCTTCAAACTCCTAGATCTGATGTCTTCACACAGTTGAGCTTCCAGCCACAGAAGATGCAAGATTTACATGATAAATAATCTGAATATAAGAGTAACTGGCAATATCAGCCTAGTGAAGGGTCAGAGATAAGGCTCAATACCTACCTACTACATTGGAAATAAGAGTAAAAAATTACTAAATATTTCTATAAAAAAAAAAAAAGGATTTTCATCTGTATTACTTATAAAATAACGATCTTACTGGATTCGTAACCATCAACGCTGAAACCTTAGCCTCCCCCTCCAAACAACCTTGTTCTCTTCCTCCGATCCTGTGGATCTGTCATCCAGGAATATATATAAACTTTTATGGGACTGATTTATAGCTTTGGCCTGCACTGTGATTTGGGCAAATGAAGTCCAGCTGTTTACCATCTACCACGAGCAGCAGAACATCCTTCAATATGCCTTTGATATACCTGACTGCAGATCTGAGGGAAACTGCATCTATTTAATCTCAGGCTAAAGATGTGTTCAAGGCCATGGTGAACAGTATCGTGTTCACCTCACAGATATTCTTCCCAGTTTTATAGATTTTGATTATTTTCCTGAACCAATGTCTGTGCTGACAAGAACTGTAATCAATTTCATCTTTTCTTCCACCTCCCAAGATCATGCTTGTTGTTACCTTCTGAATGTCTTCCAACTGCTACGCCTCTCTTAATCTTTATTGACAAAAACAGCACATCTTCACATGTAGATAAATCATAGCTGTGCACAGGGTACAATGATATCCTCTGCTGAAGGATGCCACCATAATGATAGACATACTGGGTGCAGTCCCCCTAGGTAACAGCTGACAAAGACACTAAAATCCCTTTACTTGGCCAAATCATAGGCCATTTTGCAATAAATATAGTTTTCACTTATTTTCCCTAAATGCAAAAATATGATTTTTTTCCTGGCCACGTTTGTTCATGCTTGTGAGCTTAGCAGATAGTCCTGTGGTTTACTATCAAAAAATAAATATTAGAGTGACCTGCAAATTTTAAGACTTTTCTGAGCATTTCCTCTTCTAGATTATCAGTAAAAATGTTAAGACAAAGATGAACATTTATAAAAATGCCCCCATTTGTTTTTCAAGTAAAACTGAATTAAGTCAATTGAACTCAACACATTTCTAAGTAAAAGAACATACATCACAAAGGAAACATGATTCTGTCAACTAATTGTAAGCTTCCAGAAATTTTAAAAAAAGTAATTATTAACATGATAAAGAATATTTACCTTAAACCAGAACTGAAAATTATTCTTATCGGTAAAACGTTTGTACCATTATCATTAAAATTTGGAACAAAACAAAGACCTGTCTATCTGCACTATTCATCCACTGGACAGATATTTATTGAGTGCCTACTCTGTGCCATGTTCTAAATATTGAAGACATGCAGACAATTAGTACATAGTCCCCCACCATGGACTTTACATTATTCAATATTATTTTGGATGATGCAGTAAAAGTTGAAACAGAATGAGATAGGAGGAGATACACTGAATGTTGAGTGTTGATTATGTGACTCCTTAATAATAATAAAAAAAAAAGATAAACAATTCAAAATTATTAAATAAATTAAAACTTCAACAGCAAAGTATATATAATATACAAAAATCAATCATTTTCAATACTGAAACAATCATTTAAAAATGTAATGGAAAAAAGATTCCATTCAAAATAGCCACAATGACAAAAATAAAACATACCTAGGAATAACTCTTCGTAAGAAATATAAAGGCTTTGTATGAAACAAAAGAAAAGCATACTAAAGAACATTCGGAGAACAACCACGAAAGAGCTATTAGAAGTTCAAACTATGAGAACTAAAAGGAAAAACCTTAACAAAGGGTTGGAAGACAAAGTTGAGAAAGTCATATAATACTGCAAAAAGGAAAATCTATAAGAAATACAAATATCTAGTTCTGGAGGTTTAACATGGAAATAACAGGAGTTCCAGATAGAGAAAAGAAAGAAACTAATAACAGAGAGGAAAAAATTACCAATGACATAAGTCAAGCAAATTTCCCAGAAGAATATCAATTTCCATATAATAAGTCCACCAAGTAACCAGAAAACTGGCACATTCTGGGCACAAAGTCGTAAAATTTTAGAACATGCAGTTTCCATAGAGACAGATTAGATTTTCATAAAAAGTGTCAAAAAAAAAAAGGTCTTCTTAACAGAAATTCTGGAAGCTAGAACAAAATGGAGAAGGACCTTAACACTCTGAGAGAAGATGATTTTGTGGTACAGAAACTTAATCCTCAGCACAGCCATTTCCAGCCCCTTCACAGTTGAGCAAGGCCTGAGATCAATTTGGCCAAAGGACAGCTCACAGAAGTGACATGTGTCATTTCCAGGCTAAAGGAATAAAATGCCTCTACTTGCCCCTCTAGCTCCCCTTTCCCTGCAGAGTCACATGGAGATCTGAAGCCATAAGACAGAAACAGGCTGGATCTCCAAGCTACCCCCTAAAGGCAACCAGATCCACAGATGGCCTAAGCAAGCAAGAAATAAATTTCAATAGTGAAGCCATTGAGATTTGGGAATTTATTTATAATTGCAGCCCACTGATTAATACAGATTTCCAATGTGGAGTTCTATATCCCGTCAAACTATTGACTGCTGACGGAAGAACAAGGACTTTTTAGTTGTTTACGTCCCATACATCTTTTCTCAAGAAGCTACTGCAGACTGAGGAAAGAGGAAAATATGTATGGTAGGCAGAATACTGGCCCTACAAAGAGGTCTACAGCCTAATTCTGGAAACGGTTAGTATGTTACCTTACAAGGCAAAAGGGCCTTTGCAGATAGATGTTGTTAAGGATCTTGAAGTGAGGTGATAACCATGAATAAGCATGGTGATAACCAGCTTCCCCAGTGTTATCACAAAGGTCCTTATAAGTGGGAGAGGGAAGCAGGAGTCTCAGAGTCAGAGAGAGATTTGAAGATGCTAGGTGGCCAGCTTTGAAAATGGAAGGGGCCACAGGCCAAGAAATGAAGGTAGCCTCTAAACTGGAAAAAGGAGGAAACAGATTCTCCCCAAGAGCCTCCAGAGGGAATCAAGCCTTGACAACACCTAGATTTTAAGCTACATCAAGACCCATTCTAGACTTTGGCCTCCAGAAGTGTAAGGTAGTAAGTCTGTGTTGTTTTAAGGCACTAAATCTGTGGTCACTTGTTATAGGAGCAATGGGAAACTAACACAATGTGGGATGCAGGAAATAGGAGCAAACACAAAAGAGGGATGAAGGTGATAGTGAACGGAGATCCCAAGATACAAGGAAGCAGGTGAGAGAGAAACCGGCTCAAACGAGAGCAGGTAAGAAAGCCTCAGAAGAGAATGAAATCAATACTGATAAATGGGTTACAAGGTCCTGAGACAAGCTATACACAACTGGAAAGGAGTTTAAGGACACATTGTTGTTGTTAGGTGCCGTTGAGTCGTTTCCGACTCATAGCGACCCCAAGCACTGCAGAACGAAACACTGCCCGACCCCGCGCCAGCCCCACAATCCCTGCTATACTTGAGCCCATCATCGCAGCCACTGTATCAATCCATCTCGTTGAAGGCCTCCCCCTCTTTCATCAACCCTCCACCCTACCAAGCATGACATCCTTCTCCAAGGAATGGTCCCTTCTGACAATATGACCAAAATAGGTGAGATGAAGTTTGGCCATTCTTGCTTCCAAGGAGCATTCTGGCTGCACTTCCTCCAGGACAGATCTGTTAGTTCTTTTAGCAGTCCATAGTACTTTCAGCATTCTCCACTAGCACCACAACTCAAAAGCAACTCTTCTTCGGTCTTCCTTATTCATTGTCCAGCTCTCACATGCATACGAGGTGATTGGAAATATCATGGCTTGTGTCAGGCGCACCTTAGTCCTCAAGGAGAAACCCTTGTTCCTCAGCACTTGAAATAGTTCCTTCGCAGTTGACTTTCCCAATGCTACACATCGTCTAATGTCTTGACTGCTGCTTCCATTGGCATTGATTGTAGAACCAAGCAACATGAATTCTTTGACAACCTCAATCTTCTCTCCATTTATTACGATGTTGCTCACTGGTCCAGTTGGGAGGATTTTTGTTTTCTTTATAATGAGATGTAATCCATACTGCAAACTGTATTCTTCAACCCTCATCAGTAAGTGCCTCAAGTCATCCTCACTTTCAGCAAGCAAAGTTGTATCGTCTGCATATCTCAGGTTGTTAATGATTCTTTCTCCAATCCTGATGCCACGTTTTTCTTCATATAGTTCAGCTTCTCGGATTATTTGCTCAGCATATAGATTGAATAAGTATGGGGAAAGGACACAACCCTGACGCACTTCCTTCCTGATTTTAAACCATGCAGTGTCCCCTTGTTCCGTTCGAATGACAGCCCCCTGGTCAAGGTACAGGTTCCTCGTGAGTACAATCAAGTGCTTGGGAATTCCCATTCTTCTCAATGTTATCCATAATTTGTCATGATCCACACAATCAAATGCCTTTCCATAGTCAATAAAACACAAGTAGACTTCTTTCTGGTATTCTTTGCCTTGAGCCAAGATCCATCTGACAGCAGCTATGATATCCCTTGTTTCATGTCTCTTCTGAATCCAGCTTGCACCTCTGGAAGTTCTCTGTCAGTATACTGCTGCAACCGTTTTTGAATTATCTTCAGTATGATCTTACTTGCGTGCCATATTAATGATATTGTTCTATAATTTCCACAATCTGTGGGATCACCTTTCTTTGGAATGGGTACAAATATGGATCTCTTCCAGTCACATTACGGATAGCAGATAGAGAAGTATATAAATAGATTTGTAGAACAGGATAATTATTTTCCATAAAGAAAACAAAAAGAGGAACAGAAAAGGAAAGGTAATCATAGTAGCTCAGCTGCCAGTATTTTGTTTTACATAGCCACAAAAAATGCCGAGTTCTTTCTGTCTTAGCCCAAATAACATGTACTCAGGCTAGGAGAAAGGAGGAATGGGAAGGCTGTGTGTATGTAGTAGGGGTTGGTGGGTTTCAGTGAATGAGAGCTAAGTCGTTCTATTCCATAGTTGTTGTTGTTGTTAGGTACCACCAAGTCAATTCCAACTCATAGTGATGCTATGTACCACAGAGCGAAACGCTGCCCAGTCCTGCACCATCCTCACAATCCTTGCTATGCTTGAGCCCATTGTTGTAGCCACTATGTCAAGCCATCTCATTCTGTGTCTTCCCCTTTCTCTCTGACCCTCCACTTTACCAAGTATTGTATCCTTTTCCACAGACAAGACCCTTCTCATAACATGACCAAAGTAGGTGAGACACAGTCTGGCTATTATTGCGTCTAAGGAGCATTCCAGCTACACTTCTTCTAGGATTGATATATTCATTCTTTGGACAGTCCATGGTGTTTTCAGTATTCTTCCCTGAAACCACAATTCAAAGGCATCAACTCTTCTTCAGTCTTCCTTATTTATTGTCCAGCTTTCACATGCACATGAAGTGACTCCAAATACCACGGCTTGGGTTAGGCACACCTTCATCTTCAAAGAGACATTTTTGATCTTCAACACTTTAAAGAGTTCTCTTGCAGCAGATTTGCCCAGTACAAAATGATGCCTGATTTCTTCACTTCTGCTTCCATAGGTGTTGTTTGTGGATCCAAATAAAATGAAATCTTTGACAACTTCAATCTTCTCTCCATTTCTCATGATGTTGCTTATTGGTCCAGTTGTGGGGATTTTTCTTTTCTTTATTTTGAGGTATAATCCATACTGCAGACTGTAGTCTTTGATCTTCCTCAATACTTCAGCAAGCAAAGTTGTATCATCTGCATATCACAGGTTATTAATGAGTCTTCCTCCAATCCTGATGCTGCATTCTGCTTCATAGAGTCCAGCTTCCCAGATTATTTCTTCAGCATACAGACTGAATAAGTATAGTGAAAGGATACAATCCTGACACGTGCCCTTCCTGATTTAAAATCATGCAATATCCCCTTGTTCTGCTCAAACGACTGCCTCTGGTCTATGTACAGGGTCCTCGTGGCACAATAGAGTATTCTGGAAATCCCATTATTCTCAATGTTATCCAAAATTTGGTATGATCTACACAATTGAATACTTTTGCATAGTCAATAAAACACTAGTAAACATCTTCCTAGTATTCTTCCCTTTTAGCCAAGATCTATCTGACATCAGCAATGATATCCCTTGCTTCACATCCTCTCCTGAATCCAGTTTGAATTTCTGGGAGCTGTCAATATACTGCTGCAACCATTTTTGAATTCTCTTCAGCAAAATTTTACTTTCATGTAATTTTAAGGATATAGTTCCATAATTTCCACATTCTGTTTGATCACCTATCTTTGAAATGGGCACAGATATCGATCTCTTCCAGTTAGATGTCCAGGTAGCTGTCTTCTAAATGTCTTGACATAAATGAGTGAGCATTTCCAATGTTGCATCCATTTATTGAAACAACTCAGTTGATATTCAATCAATTTCTGGAAGCTAGTCTTTCACTAATTCCTTCAATGTGGCTTGGACTTCTTCCTTCAATACCATTGGTTCTTGATCATATGCTACCTCCTGAAATGGCTGAATGTTGACCAATTCTTTTTGGTATAGCAATTCTGTGTATTCCTTCCATCTTCTTTTCATGTTTCCTGCATAATTCAATATTTTGTCCATAGAATCTTTCAATATTGCAACCTGAAGCTTGATTTTTTTTTTTTTTAAATTCTTTCAGCTTGAGAATGCTGAATGTGTTCTTCCTTTTCATTTTTCTAATTCCAGGTCTTTGCATATTTCATTATAATACTTTACTTTGTCTTCTTAGGCCACTTTTTTAAATCTTCTGTTCAGAACTTTAGTTCATCACTTCCTCCATTGGCTTTAGCTACACTCCCTTCAAGAGCAAGTTTCAGAATGTCTTTTGACATCCACTTTGGACTTTTCTTCCTCTCCCATATTATAACGACCTTTTGCTTTCTTCATGTGTAATTTTTTTTATGTCACCCACAACTCATCTGTCTTTGATCATTGGTCTTCAATGTGTCACATCAATTCTTCAGATGATCTCTAAATTCAGGTGGGATATACTTAAGGTCATATTTTGGCTCTTGTGGACTTGTTTTACTTTTTTCAGCTTGAACTTGAACTGGCATATAAGCAATTGATAGTTCCCCAATCAGCTCCTAGTCTGTTTTGACTGATACTGAGTTTCTTGATTGCCCTTTTCCACAGATGTAGTCAGTTTGATTTCTGTGTATTCCATCTGGAGGTCCATGTGTATAATCACTATTTATGTTGTTGAAAAAGGTATTTAAAATGAATAACCACTGGTCTTGCAAAATTCTATCATGTGATCTCCAGAATAATTTTTATCACTACAAAAAGAACATGGAGGCAACATCTTCTGATCTCCTCTAACTTCACAAGAGGAAGACAGAATCACCATCAACAGCCCAAGGCTTATTCCTATGAGGCCAGACATGCTGCTAACCTCCGGCCTTTTGCCAATTCTAACACCGACCATCCCTCCCATGGCACTCATTTCTTCGCTGCTGGGTTTGATAATTCATTGCAATAGCCACACAGAACTCACAGACAATACTCATGAGTAAAGGGTTTATTAGGGAAGTAAAAGGTTCAGGAATGTGCTAAGGATACATTTCTTCAATCAGGACAGTCTCCCCTCTTTTGTGCACTCAGACATGCCTCACTGGCCCTTGGTGTCTCAGCCTGGCCTCTGCCCCACTCCAGCAAGTGTTACAAAGCTCTTTTAGCTCTGCCAATAGGTACATCTACATGCACCCCACTCATTCAGCAAGGCTCCTGCCCAAAAGCACTCAGCTTTCTTGCTCTGTGGGCCAGGTAAGCCCACCACTCTGTCTTGTGTCTCTTGGTTCCACTGTGACCATCTCTCTCTGCCGGGGCATCTCTCTCTGCCAGGGCATCTCTCTCTCTCTCTCTCTCTCTCTCTCTCTCTCTCTCTATCAAGGAGGTCCAGTGCAGGGATCTCAGAGTCAAGGACACACTCTACTTCACCTCAAGCTCTTCTCTTGATGGAGTGAGTTCCCCATCTCTTCCTTTAAGAAGGATCATTTTAAGCCTGGCAGAGTGACAAAACTAACCAATCTCAACATCAGAGTTCTACACACCTTATTTGCATGGTCCCACCCAGTAATCCAGTGGGAGTTACAAAGACTATGGCTAGAAAAGCCACGCCAAGTAATTCACTGCACTGCAATCCCCAGGGCCATATTTTCCAAATACCAATGCCTCTTCTTTGTTTCCAACTTTCTCATTCCAATCATGCATAATAATCAATGTATCTTGATTGGATATTTAGTCAATTTCAGATTGCAGACGTTGGTAAAAATCTTCAATTTATTTGTATTTCACTTCGGTGGTTGGTGCATAAGTTTGGATAACAGTTATGTTAACTGGTCTTCCTTGTAGGTGTCCGGGTATTATCCTATCACTGACAGCATTGTACTTCAGGATAGATCTTGAAATATTCTTTTTGATGATGAATGCAATGCTATTCCTCTTCAATTTGTCATTTCCAACACAGTAGACTATATGATTGTCTAATTCAAAATGGCCAACACCAGTCCATTTCAGCTCACTAATGTCTAGGATATTGATCTTTATGCATGCTATTTCATTTTTGTCAACTTCCAATTTTCCTAGATTCATACTTCATACATTCCACATTCTAATTATGAATGAATGTTTGCAGCCGTTTCTTCCCATTTTGAGTTGTGTCCTATCAGCAAATTAAGGTCCCAAATGCTTTGTTCTATCCACATCAGTAAGGTCGACTGTACTTTGAGGAGGGAGCTCTGGTGGCATAGTGCCTAAAGCTTTTGACTGCTAACCAGAAGGCTGGCGGTTCAAACCCACTAGCCACTCCTCAAAAAGAAGGTTGGACAATCTACTTCCATAGTAATACCACCTCGGAAACCCAAGGAAGGGTCACTATAAGTGGAATCGACTCGATGGCAGTGAGTTGCCTACTTTGAGGAAGCAGATCTTCCTAAGTGGTATTCTGAGTGCCATTCAAGATGAGTACCAAGAGGTACTCATCTTCCAGCACTGTACTGGAAAATGTTTCAGGGCTATTCATAATTTTTTCCAGTAATATATCAGACAGTGTTTCACTGCTATTCTTATGATTTTCATTGGCCAAGTTTTTCAGAAGTGGATGGCTCCATCCTTCTTCCCAGTTTAGCTTAGTCTGGAAGCTCCACTGAAACCTGTCTACCATGGGTGGCCATGCTGGTATTTAAAGTACTGGTGGCATAGCCTCCAGCCTCACAGCAACATGCAAGCCACCATAGTATAATAAATTGACAGATGAGTGGCATCCATAGCAAGATGTCAGAAAGAAAAGAAAAAAAAAAAAACAGTTGCTCTTGTGTTGACACTGACTCATGGAGACCTCATGTTGTCAGAGTGGAACTGTGCTCCGTAGGGTTTTTAATAGTCGTGATCTTTCAAATGTAGGTTGCCGGGCCTTTTTTTTTCTGAGGCATCTCTGGGTAGATTGGTTAGTAGCCAATTGCTTAACCATTTGCATCACCCAGGCATCGATAGGATGTCAACAGATAACACCTAAAGCAGGTAACATTGAGAAGCAGCAACATATATAGGTTATTTAGAGCTATGAATGTTATTACTAAGAACCTGGTTAAAAGAGTTCAAAGAAATTGCTTCTGAAGCACATGAAGGGATGGAGAGGGAGGTAGTCAGAGCTGCTGTTTATCATCACAAGTCTATGAACTACTTGGTTCTTTAAACTCTGGGCAACATTTGTGTGTACTTTGATTTAAAATAAAAACTATGAGAAAGAACTGGTAAAATATTTGCAATAAATGCTACATGAGGATTTAATATTCTTAATATAATATAAAGACTGGGAAAGATTATGAAAAACAATTATGGTTTCCTCTGAGTGGTAACATTATGGGTGATTGTTTTTTCCTGCTACTCTGTAATTTTCTCTATTTTTCAAATTAAAACAAAAAATAGGAACATGTATAACTTTTAAAACAAAAAAAAAAATGATTATATGGTCAAGAAAGAAATAAAGTAAATAAGGAAGAATTAGGTAAGTATATTGGGAGCTGGTAAAGTTATTAAATTATTCCAACTCTGAAAACCCTGAGGCAACAGTTACCCTGCCAAAGAATCATGGCATGGATTTCTTAATTTACAAAAGCAATTTTGTGATTAAATATGGTTTCCAACAACAATGAGCCATTTTAAAATTTCATACTTCATTTAAAGCCCCTCATTTTTGTTAAAGGCAGCCAAAATTGACAACCAGTTGTGTGCATGATTGTAAGAAGTGCAGGTTTGGATAACATCTTATCCATTAGAACCGGTCTTTGGGGAGTAGAGTAGGGAAGAGATGCTAAAGGAACAATTATATAAACCACATATTTTTAAACCTGTGGTTTCACAGAAATTTTTTTTTTTTTTTTTAATAAAAAAGGAAAATGTTGAAGATGTGCTTAATGGCACTTAACATTTGTTGAG
>NW_006921688.1:3622244-3627261 GCF_000298275.1 Orycteropus afer afer | reverse complement strand
AACTCAAAATCATTTGGAGGGAAAAAAAAAAAAGGTGGGGACCAGGTTTGCTGGTCTGATAGAGCCTGGTGGAACCACTGAGACTATGGCTCCTAGCTGCCCTTCAGGTCTGGAATTGAAGCCACACCTGTGGTTTCCATCCAAACAAAATACAGGCATATGAGTTGAACATTTACCTCAAGTAGATACACTCCTCAGAGAGAACAATCATGAGAGAAGTAAGGGCTGTTTATTGCACAGGGAGACAGCTCAGGGGGCAGGAACGTATGGAGGGATGGACACTGGGAAGAGTTAACTATGGGGAGGAAGGGGGGGAGCTGTTGCATTGTGGTAAACTGTGGTCAGTGACTTGAGACAAAGTATATGTGAACTGCTGTATGGAAAGTGAATTTGCTCTGTAAATCTTCACCCAAACCACAATAAAAAAAAAAAATCAAAGAAAATGGGGGTGGGAGTTGGGGGACAAGCTTAGGCTAATTTAGCAAATTGAATTACTAGGATTTGTAAGCAATTGTAGAAAGGAAATACCTATGGTAGTAAGAACCCATTGCTATATACTTAATATGCACCTGGCATCCTGCTAAGAGCTTTCCATTGATCTCGTTTAAGCTTCAGAATCCTAACAGGTGGGTACTATTAACTTCTTCTGCAGATAGAAAATTGAAGCTCAGTGTGGTTAAGTTCTTATCCTAGGGTAACTAGAGTTAACCATGGACTGAAACACCCCAATGATCATGGTGCAGGATTGGGCAACAGTTCAGTCTGTTATACATAAGATCACATTGAGTCAGAGTCTTTTCAGCAGTGACTAAAACAACAGAGGTAACTAGCGTAACTAGTGACACAGATAGGATCCATCTGAGGTTTGATTCCAAAAGCCATGCTCCTCTGCTTCTTGGGCACCAAGAATAAACGCCAAAGTCAGAATGAAGAATCTGGGATGTTCAAATAGCAACACATTTTCAGTTTAAGGGGTGGGTGCTTTAGGTATATCAATATATATTAGTCCCATTAAAATTTTTGTGTTTGGAATATTTCATAACTAAATTTAAAATAAAACTACAAAGAATTTGCACTGTTTCTGTCTCAGATAAAAATAAGAAGGTAGCATAAACTTCTTGAGAAACTCAAAAACTCACTGCCGTCTAGTCGGATCCAACTCACAGCGACTCCTCCTTGGGTTTCTGAGGTGTTATCACTACAGAAGTAGATTGCCCAACCTTCCTTCCGAGGAATGGCTGATGCGTTTGAACCACCAGTCTTTTGGTTAACAGTCAAACGCCCTAGGCACTATGCCACCAGAGCTCCTATAAACTTGAGAATGCCAGCTTTTTTCCCAAGAAAATCGGCCTTGTGGGTCTTTAGCACTCAGATGTTATTTACAGTAGGATGCAAGAGGCCTGTAAACCCAGGAGTGCCCTCTTAGCAGCAATGATGGCTGTAGCAGCCGTTGTTGTACTAAAAGCAGGCTAGACAGAGCAACCCAGCACACAATCCAAGCTGTATCAGAGATTTATTTACTTCCTGTAGATCCTCACGGGCAAAAGGATAACAAGGTGAGAGGCCACGCCTATATCCTGAAATATAGGTTCCGGAGGACAGAACAAGAAATCCATGTTTCTCTGAATTTCAGCTCTAGTCTTCCAAGCGAAAAGGGATCCTGACCAGACGAGACTGTGTGTGTACATGAACACTCAGCAGTCCTTGCTCAGGGAAATGGAGGCTTCTGGAACCTTCTCCAGTTGACTGAAGCTTGGCCTCCCAGTATTGTTCTCTCAATACCTTCTGGAAGTGACTTACCCCTATGATGAACAGATATTTGGGTATTCCTCTTTAGGCTCAAAGCAAGGAATGTAAGGCATGGTTTCTTCGCCAGAGAACATTAAAACATCTCTCTTTAGCTAATGTGCCTTCAAGTTGAAAGGAGTTATTGGAAGGGGAAAAAAACAAAACAGAAACAAAAACTGGTGTCTTTCCTGGGCACTTGGTGGTGGTGCTGTTAAATACCAACAGGCTGAGAAACGGTCCTGTAGAGATCGTGCTATATTTTCTAATAGCACCTGGTGGCAATATGGAGTTCCCTTCAGGAAGGTCCTTGTCAATGAACTGTCAATGAGCCTCTTTGCAGAGAAAAAGGCAATGTAATACTACAGGATTTTTGTATATAAAATAATACAACTTGAGCTGTAGAAATGAATTTCAAATAGAAGAAATCAGAGAGAAGATTGGGGATAATAAAATACCTGAAACCATGAGAATGATTAAGAAAAGTGAAGATGACGTTTTGGGATTTGGGGGTAAACCTGATTAGCATTAAACATTGGGGGAAAGATCCAACAAAAAACCACTAGGGGCTACGGGGAGGGGAAAATGGGTAATTACTGTTTAATGGGTACAGAGTTCTGTTTGAGGTGATGAAACATGTAGAAAATGAATAACGCTGCACTGTGAATATAATTAATGATAATGAATTATGCAGCTTAAAATGATAAAACAGAAAATTTTATTATACACACTCACACATATATTAGCCATAGTAAAAAAAAAAAAAAAAAAGACATAAAAATATGAAAATGTACTTAAATTGTCCAAATGATAGGCATTTAAAGAAGGGGTCAGTGTTTATCAAACCAAACCAAATAATGCCTAGCAGGTCCTAACACTCAATGGTATCCGAAAACAGAAGAGATTAAATTCAATCCATTCAAAACTGAATTTGTGACTCGTCACCCCTTTCCTACCACACAGTTTCCATCAGCAGTGCTGATATGGTCCCCATCATCTTTTCTCTTTCCTGTTAAAAAGCCAAGCCCCTCAAAGCAGCTCCTTCCTATCTCCACATAGTGACTAAGGTACTTGACTGCTAACCAGAAGCCTGGTGGTTCAAACCCACCAGCCACTCCTCGAAGGGAAGATTGGGCAATCTAATTCCGTAGAGACTCTCTGCCTTGGAAAAACAAGGAGGGGACTCTATGAGTCGGAAACAACTCGATGGCAGTGAGTGAGTGAGTGAATCCCAAACAGTGCAGTGAGGCCTATCCCTTTGGAGAGGGGGTCAGGTGCCCTCCTATGTTCTCCCTGTGTTCATCCTATCACAGTACCCAGCAGTCTACCTCGTGTATTGCATTGGCCTGTTCGCTAGCTTATCTTCCCCACTCTAAATGCCTTGAGGGCCAGGAATGTGCTTTCTGCAGCCTTATAGCCCCAGCACCTAGCATAGGGCCCAACCCAAATTTGGTACATGCTTGAATGAATGAATAATGAATTTAGAGCAATGACTATGTCAATCACAAACTATTGGCTCTCATAGTTTTTGATTCCACCAAACCTTAAGCTGAAGCTAGACTGTAAGACGGCAGAGTTTATCTTTAATTTTGGGGATGTTCCAGATCCCTTATATAAGTTCAACACTCAATAACTAATTGATACTAAAAGGAAATTAGCTTCTTGGGGATGAGGTAAGAAGTACTAGCCTTTATTGAGCAATTGCTCACTGTCAGACCTGCTAGGTGCCATACACATGTTATCTCAATTGATGTTACCATTCTCATTCATTTGATGATTGCTTGCTCAGCAAACTGAACTATAAACCCTCTTCGAAGGAATTCATTTTAAAATAGAATTTTGGATACTAACACTAGCTAGCACATTACTTTATATACAAAAGAACACATGAGTATCAGTAATACAGCTTGACTCTTGGTTTATCATCAGGGTCTACTGAATTAAATTTCAGCTCTTTAGGCTTTTTTTTTTTTTTTTTTTTTTTGTCTTTTCCCCAAGAGTTCTAATCCTTTGTAAGGACTAATATCTCATGACTTTCATTCTTAGAAATTTTGCAAAGAAAAGGAGAAAATATACTTTAAAAAAAAATAGGGAATAAAAACTCATTGTACCTTTTCAAAAACTCTAGCATCCATTAGGGGGTCTTAGTGATTATATATTTCTTCTATCTCGCAATATTTTGCTATTCTATAATCCTAGGAATAATTACCAATCAATTGTGCATCAACTATCCCAAGACATGCTTTAAAAAGTCTAAAATAATAGAAAAATAGAAGGATGATGAAATGGCTTAGAACAGTGAGTTCCAACAGAACGCTCAGCAATGACTGAAATGTTAATTCTGTGTTGTCCACTATAGTAGCCATGAGCCACATATGGCTACAGAAAATGGAAAAGTGACTAGTGCAACTGAGAAACTGAACTTTTATTTTCTTCACTTTAATTAATTTAAATTTAATAGCTGCATAGGCCTAATGGCTATTGTATTGAAGAACAGGCCTAGGAGAAGGGTTTATCAGTGAAATAAACTGTGACTGTTGTATCACTCTTCGTTTTTATTACATTGCCCAAAGTACTGTATCATCTCTAAGGAAAATGTAGCTTGCTTTTAACTTTCTGTATCATCTCTCAGGGAGATGTAGTTTGCTTTGAACTTTTTCACTGAATATAATACAGAATTTTTCAGTGCTTGCCTGTAATGGTTAATTGTATGGGCCAACATGGCTAGGCTGTGGTGCCCAGTTGTTTGGCTAAACACTAGTCCAGATTTGCTATGTGATTAATATTTACAATTATTTGATTTTAAGTACAGTAGATTACCCTCATGAAGTAGGTGGGTCTTATCCACACAACTAAAAGACATAAGGGCAAAAACTACAGTTTCTTGGAGGAAGGAATGGATTCTGCCTTAAAACCATAATACAAATATTCTGTCCAAGTCTGCCACCTGCCACGTGATGTATGGATTTGGGACTTGCCAGCACCTACAGTCACATAAGCCAAGTCCTTAAAATCAATCAATCAATTTCTCTCTTTAACTCTCTCTAACCCATCGCTGTCAAGTTGATTGCAACTCATAGCAACCCTGCAGGACACAGGAGAACTGCCCCATAGGGTTCCCAAGGCTGTAGACTGTCATACCTTTCACCTGTGGAGCAGCTAGGTTTAAACCACTGACCTTTTGGTTAGCAGCTAAGTGCTTAACCACTATGCTACCAGGACTCCTTCATGC
>NW_006921688.1:3592347-3621894 GCF_000298275.1 Orycteropus afer afer | reverse complement strand
CAGGCCTACCTTGGAGATACTGTGGGTTCAGTTCCAGAACACGTAATAAAGTGAATATTGCAGTAAAGCAAGTCACACAGTTTCCCAGTGCATTTAAAAGTTGTGTTAATCTATTCTGTCATTCATTAAGTATGCAATAGCATTATGGAGAAGTCTGAAATATAGTGAGAACTACCAAAATGTGACATAGACTAGAAGTGAGCACATGTTGTTGGAAGTAAGAAGCTGACAGACTTGTTCGACAAATGGTTGCCACAAACCTTCAATTTGTAAAAAATGCATTATCTGTGAAGCTCAATAAAGTGAAGCACAAGGAAACAGGGGTGCCTGCAACCTAGTGCTACATGTGCTTCTCTGGAGAACGCTGATTAACACATTGCCTTTGATGACAGAGAGAAGGAAACTGACGGAGGGAGAAGAATCAGGAATGAAGGCAAACACTCAGACAGCAGTCCTCTAGACCCTGAGGAGGAGGAGGAGGAGGAGGAGATTGATGCGGAAAGGAGAGCCTCGGGCTACACGTGTTCAGATGATAACACAAGACTAATTCTCTCAAAGTCAAGGCTAGATGAGTGAAGAAGAAAATAAGGTACTCTCCACATAGTTAGTCATCTGACAAGAGGACTTTATCCAACAATTTTCTATATTAAGGACCTAGACAATCTCATTCTATTTAATGAACATAAGACAGTATTCCTTCACCTTTTATGATATTTGTGCATCAGAATTTAGCTTTTACAGCTGGTAAATGGGCACAAACACAAGATGTGTATGAACAGAAAAGTGATTAAAAGGAAACAGATGAGGAAATTAAAAAAAAAAAAAAACCACTGGATTGATTAAAAATAAAAAATTTTTAAGTTCCCTTGAATCTAGATGGTATATGGTGTATATGGTGTGACCATTTTCTCTGGCATAAGACCCACTCACTACTATTCAGTTGATTCTGACTCACAGTGACCCTATAGGACAGAGTCGAACTGTCCTAGAGGGATTCCAAGGCTGTTAATCTTTAAAGAAGTGACTGCCACATCGTTCTCCTGCAGAGCAACTGGCAGGGTCAAACTGCCAACCTTCTGGCCAAGAGCTTTTGGCCACTGTGCCAGTAGGGCTCTTTTTTCTAGCATACTGAAGGTTAAAATTTGTGTACTGTAATTTTCTAAGTATCAGATAACATATAGATGCATACAACTCCAGACAAACAATTAAAAATCATTGCATTTCTATTAATAATCTTGAAACAGTTCAAAGTGTGGGCTTTGGAGCTAACAGCCCTGGGCTGGAATGCCAAGTCCAACACTTAGTGCATCGCTTTTGGCAGCTTATTCAGCTTCTCTAAGATCCAGTTCCCTCATCTGTGAAATAAGGATTAAAAAAATCACTTCCTGCTTCATGGAGTTTTATGGAGTAAACTCTGCAGGCCAAGGGCTTAGCATAGTGCTTGGCACGTAGGAAGCAACAACCCATCAACTGTGGATGCTGATTTTATTATTTGTCGATTGTTTGGACTGATTCTCCACGTCCACTGGATTTGGGAATCTAATGTGTGAATTTTTTTTCATTTCTACCTTATCTGTTTCCTTCCAGTCAGCATTTGTCCATTTATAAACTATATAAAATAAATCTTGCTGCACACACATCATGGTTCCATGTATCACTGAAATGATAACTCCCTCCTATTTGTTACCATCAGAATTTATCACAGCTGATGCTCTCTGCTTGCTGCATCAGGTCCCCTTGTCCCAGGAAAAGTGAAGTCAAGGAGGACACGGTGCCAGTCTCTGGAGGTGAGGTTTCTCAGCGTCTATAAACTCCACAGGTGCTGCTGTACAGGCCTGCACACCGTAGCCCAACTTTCATTTTCTGTTACACGAAGGGATTTTTTTCTGATTCTCATATGGATCGGGTCTTATTTTAATAAACTCAAATTATGTATTACAAGCATAGGAAAAAGGGTTAAAAGTCTCCTGTAATCTCACCATGAGAGAAAATACTGTCAGCCTTCCAGGCTTTGCTCTGGACACATGCACACACACGCACACCACTTTACAAAAGGTGGGATCTTGCTGTGTCAGACCTGTTTTTGTACATGGCTCTCCATTTCACGGAGTACAATTCTCCACGTTCATTCTCAGCAGCACACCAGCCTTAAACCACTGCATTCCACACACACAGAGCGGTGGAAAACTGTGCTGGTGAAAAAGAAAACATTAACATCTGCCTTTAGATAAGGGCTCAGCTCACAGAGGTGAGCCATGTGGTGAAAGTGCATTTTAAAAACAAAGGAAACCTAGAGGCATTTTGTTCTTTCTTAGGAAAGCACTGGAAGGAAGGACCAGCAGGGCACAGTCTTTTTGTGGGATACACACCCCATTCCCTGAATGGCTATTACTTGTGGAATGTAAAATTGGTTGAGTTGAACTTTAAAAAAACAGTGACAACTCGCCCATAAACCTCAGTACATTTTCAGGGTTTAAAAATCTTAATTTTATCACAGCTCTTTGGGTCTTGGCATCAAAAGTTATTTCTGAGTGCTAAATAAATACGGAAAATAGGGGTCTGGCCTCAGCCAGGCGGGGAGTTCACTCTGGAGGCCAGATATGTGAGAGCCCCTGTCACCTGGATGCCACTGTGTCCCTGGATGAGGCCGCGGACGTAATCCTAAACAACTGAGGCCCCACCTCGGAGACACTCAAGGGGCCGTTTTCTCTGGAAGTCTGACCTCCTCCCTTCCGGAACCCATCTCGACTCTGCCAGAAGTAATAAGAACGGACAAAAAGATGCTGTATTATTTGTACCCATTTTTATATTCTTCTTCTTATGGTGAGCCCTGGTGGAGCTGTGGTTAAAGCACTCCACTGCCAACCAAAAGGTCTGCAGTTCAAACCCACCAGTCATTCTGTGGGAGAAGGGTGCAGCAGTCTGCTTCCATAAAGATTTATAGCCTAGGAAACCCTATGGGGCAGTCTCCTTTGTCCCATAGGCTCACTAGGAGTTGGAGTCGACTAGATGGCAGTGGGTTTATTTTGTCTTCTTATTACGGCTACTGCTTAGAACATGAGGAGTATTTTTGTCACTGTACCACTAGATAATGAAAATACAGATACAGTAAAAGAATCTGCACTATACAAACTTTTGTTGGTTTCCAGAGATTACATTCACAATTCTCATACTTGGAACCGATTTTGTAAGACTGGACTTACTCTGAAAGAAAATAATCTCATGTAACCTGGTCGTGTTTCTGCATCACGGGAAGCTTCAGTTAGGTGCTAAAGGTGAGCACAGAGCAGAGTACAGAGGTGGGAGGAGATACTGCAAGTGAAGGCCCAGCAGGAAGCAGCTGGACTGCGCCTAGCAAACTGAGGACCTGGGCCCTGGGGATACTGTCAAAGAGACAGGAAGGGTGGTCAACCCATCAAGAGCAGGGCAGAGGGGCAGGCTACAGGCATAGCCCCAGGAGGGAAAGATAGTGCCAAGGAAATCCTACAGGCTGTCTGTACCATTCTTCTTGTTTAGTGCAAGGTCACTGAAAATAAGCATTCTAGGTCTATGTCTAGTCAGACAACAATACCAAAGAAAAATGAGTAATCAATAGCCAATTTGGCCAGAGTTTGCTCATTACTATCCTTGGTTAATAGTTTCTTCAATGATTGTAAATATTCTATATACATATATACATAGAATAGGTGCCCACTCTTCCCAGGACAAAGTGGAAAAAGGCAAGCTCTTTTAGGGTGGGCCTGGGTCTTCTGACCAGGTCATAGCTCATAGATCAAACTTGAAACCTGAAACAACATCCAGATAATCCATAGAGGGAAATGGCTGAGGGCCCCACAGTGACGTCCTCCAACTTGAGATGAGGTAGGGAGGACATCGCCTGGACCCTACTTGGGAAACAAGGGAAGTTAGCGGTCAGGGAACCTAGCAGGCAGTCAGCACCATGCTTCATGTTCCCCTCCTATTTTCTCTCCTCAACAGATGATTGGCCAAAGAAAATATGCTTTCACTACGAGAAGAGTTAAAATGGTGAGTCATCATTATGTTAATAAATGTTGTTGTTAGGTGCTGTCCAGATGGCTCTGACTCATAGTGACCCTACGCACAACGGAATGAAACACTGTCTGGTTGTGTGCCAGCCTCACAATCCATGCTATACTTAAGCCTATCATTGCAGTCACTGTGTCAATACATCTTGTTGAGGGTCTTCCCCTTTTTTGTTGACCCTCTATTTTACTAAGCATGAGATCCCTCTCCAGAGAATGGACCCTTCTGATAACATGACCAAAGTAGGTGAGATGAAGTCTGGCCATTCTTGCCTCAAGGAGCATCTCGGCTGTACTTCCAGGACAGATTTGTTTGTTCTCCTGGCAGTCCACAGTATTTTCAGTATTCTTCACCAACTCCATAATTAATAGGGTTGCTGTGAGTTGGAATTGACTCAATGGCATTGGATGTTCATGAACAGTCTTTATGTAATAAACCACATCACTCTCTCTAGGCAATTAGCAGTCAAACCAACACAGAAAGTGTCCAAGGACTTGACTTTCTTTATATTCATGGCTTCCAGAGCAGTAGTTCTCAAACAGTGCGGTCCCCAGGCCAGCAGCATCAGCATCGCCTGGGAGCCTATTAGAAATGCAAATTCTCAGGATCCGTCCCTGAACCTGTGGCCAATGAGTCATTAGTGCATCACAGCAACAGAGTAGAACTGCCCCATAGGGTTTCCAAGGCGATCATCTTGAAGGAACCCTCTTCTGGTGAGTTCCAAGTGTCAACCCTTCTGTTAGCAGCTAAGCATTTAACCACTATGTCACCAGGGTTCCTTATAAATAGGAAACCTTACAAATAGGTGAGGTCTTATAAACAGAGTCCCACCTGTCGACCTAGTGAATCAGAACCTCTGGAAGCTGGGCCCAGCAATCTGTATTTTAAGAAGCCTCCAGGTAATTCTGATAGAAGCTGAAGTCCGAGAACATGGGCTTTTGGGAAGGAAGCTGGGATGGAAGCCAGAGGATCTACTTGATACTCCAGCTCTGGATCCCATGGTCCAGTTCAGTGGTACTGAATGAACAGTCACACTACGGCTCCTTGTGCACTGACGACGTAAGGATCTGAGGATACACAGAAGAGACAGACATGGTCCTTATCCTCAGATGGCACACAATCCTCTCTTCATTCTCTTGCTCCTCCAGGTTAGGGGCTGTGACTGTGGGTCTTCTTTTGTTTCATTGTGGTATTCCTAGTGTAGCACCACAGGCACTTGATAAGTATGCAGTGGATCAAGGGGTAGAACGATTCACAACTATGATAAATGCCACCGTACCATTCATCAATAATCCTAATGTTCCCCGGTCTAGTTAATACTCATCACCATTTATTCCACGCTTATTACATCCTGGCTGTGGAGTGTTCATCATACATCAACCCATTCAATCCTTTCAGACATCCTGTGCTGTGGGTATTTTCAGTCCCACTTTGCACATCAGAATACTGAGGCTCAACATACTAAGAAATTTGTCCAATGTCATGCAGCTAGATAGGGCCAGAGTCAGCACTGAATCCAGAACTCCCTTATGCCAAAGCTCATACACTTGGACAGGTGGTGTTCTTTCTAAAAGCCTCCAAACTCAAAAACCCACTTTGGAGTAAATGACCAGCCTGTAAAGTTGGTGGGCAATTATCTTCTCACCATGTACTTACACACGCACTTAGAGGGTGTCACTTTAAGTGTCAAAGACAACAGAAACCACTAAGTAGTGGAAGCGCTATAGCACTGGTATTTACACTTTACAACTTCATAGGCCAGAAAGAAAAGTTTAAAGTAAAGTGATAGATACAGCATTGCCAACTTTTTATTTTGCCAAGTACAACCCCTTTCTGATCATTGTCACCACCATTTCCTACAAGTAAGAAATATATATATATATATAATGCACAATGAATGTAAGTTTAATGGGCAGTGTGCTACATTACATTTATTTTCTTACATTCAAAAATCACTATATTATCCTTTCATTCTTCATTTTTCAGTAGACTGGATTTGGTTTTCACTATCCTCAAAGTAAACAGTTATTACAAACTACACTAACACTTCCCAGTACAGCACTAGGGCCCTCTGTGGTTCAGTGCTAGAGTGGTTGCCTTCCATGCAAGAGACCTAGTTTGATCCCTGCCCACACACCTGAAGCACAACTGCCACCTGTCTGTCATTAGAGTCTCGTACGCTGCCACAATGCTGAACAGGTTTCAGCAGAGCTTCGAGGATAAGACGGCCTGGTGATCTACTAGCCAAAAATATCATCAGTGAAAACTCTGAATCTCAACAATCTGCAAACAATCACAGGGACAGTGCAAGACCAGGCAGGGTTTTGATGCACTGTGTATGGGGTCACCAGGTGTCAGGGCCAACTTGATGGCAGCCAATAAAAACAATGTATCACTTAAAATTCAGATCACTACCTGTGATAGTTGGAGCTGTGTGTCAACTTGGCTAGACCCCAGTTCTGTGTGGTTGTTCCCATGATGGGATCGGATGACTGTGTTCTGAGTGGCCAATCCACCCAAGGAGAGTTTCCCTAGGGGTGTGGCCTGCTTCCAGGATATCCAGGGACATCCTGGGAAGAGGGACATTCTTCTGTGGATCAGGATTCTGTTGTGCTGCCTGCAACTGTTCATGAGTGAGCAGTCCACCGTTCGGCCTGGAGATCTTCAATTCATTGTTCGTTGGAGTCAATAGCTGGTGTACTGCCTGCCAGCCTTGAGCTTCTCAGCTCCCTTTGAGGAAAGGCCTCCAGCCTGACGTTTGCTCCAGGGACTTCGGACTTGCCGGCTTCTATACGTTTGTGAGCCATTTTCCTAAGATAAATTTCTCTTACATATATATATAAGCTTTGCTGGTTTTTGTTTCTCTAGAGAACCCAGGTTAACACACTACCATTACTGAATATTTTGACCAAAAAGTCTACATAAGAATCTTGATCAAAAGGGGAGAGGAAATCTGGGCCAGAATTTCTTATTCTTATGAAATCCATATTTTCTGGAGCCAGCGGGGATGGCTGAACCCCTGAAATTATTGCCCTGAGATACTCTTTAAACCTTAAACCAAAACTATCCCCTGAAATACTCTTTAAACCAAACAACAGTTTAGCTTAACTAGTAAAGAATGCCTGCCTTGAGCACTGTGGCCTTTTGAAGAATCATCTAGATGGGAGCAAACTGACAGGAGCAACTCAAAACACTGGATAGGAGGCTTGGGAGGGGAAGTGAGTTCATGTTAATGGAAGAGGAACAATTCAGAAAAGGAGGGTGAGAATGGTTGCAGAACTTGAAGAATGTAATCAGTGTCACTGAACTATGCATGTAGAATTGTTGAACTGGTATGTTTTGCTGTGCATATCTTCAACAACAACAAAAAAATTAGGCCAAAACAGTTTAGAAGAATAAAAGTGAGCACCCAGGCCAGGCCAAGCCAGGGCAGTCTTGTGAGGGTACAGTCTGAGAAGGGCAGTTTCAGGGGCTTGAGCACTGGGTGGAGTATACCATTCAAGGCAGGGGAGAGTAGGCCGACATTGAGTCTAATCCCAAACCCTAAGGCATGGGAGGCCAGGCTGTGGACCTCATACTATGGGGCCAGCACAGATGCCAAAGGCAGATGAGACAGCAAAACAGATGCTGCCAAAGGTCTGAAGTCAGCCCAAGGCTCCGATGCTTGGGAAGCTACAACCTCTGGTTAAATAATGACCCTTCCTTACCCCCTTGCCATTTTGGCTACCTTCATGCTCTTCCCTGTCATTCTCATTATACACCAAAGATTAATTTGACATCTCTGATCTATGATTTTCTTACAAATAATTCAGGGCCAAGAGGAATGTGGTTGTGTTTGCTGGAGGCCCAGGAGGTACTAGAGTCCAAGCTCCAGGAATCAAGAATAAGAAAAAGAGATTTAAGCAAAGACCTTACCTTACTAGGAGGTGGCCCATGGTCATCCAAATAAGTAGAATTTCCTAGGAAAAAAAGAAGAAAAAAGTTGATAAATCATTTTTTTTAAACCTCAAAATGAATCTGATGCCAAGTCATTGCAAATAACCATTCTACCCATCAACAGATGAATGGATAAACAAACCGTGGTCCATAAACACAATGAAATATTTTGCAACATTAAAGAATAACGACAAATCCACAAAACATTTCATAACTGGGTGAATCTGGAGAACATAACGCTGAGTGAAATAAGTCAACCACAAAAGGGCAACTATTGTATGAGTCCACTATGATGAAAGTCACAAAAAGGTGTAACTACAGAAAGAAACATTCTTGGATGACTACCAAGGACTAGAGGGAAGGGAAATTCACAAACTAGATAGTAGACACATATTAATTTGGGTGAAGACAAAATCAATATACAATAAGCAGGAGATCATCACAATATGACTAAGGCAAAGGAAGACAGTGAGAGGTGCACCAGAGTTACAGACAACAAGGGTAAACACTACTACGTATACAATCCTACAGTATCAGTAATTACAAACAATACTCTACGAGTAGATACACAGGCATACATGCAAGCTGAACAGGTATGAGCAGATGAATGGGACTTCACCCATGAGCATATATGTGTTTGGCAGAAGATATTTCTACATATATATTTGTGTATGTTGAATGTATATGTATTGTATATGTATATGTACTATAAATATATCCATGTATAAAGTAGAGCAAACAGAGCTCAAAGTTATAAAAAATTCCTAGCCATAACCAAACTCCTTGAGGTAATGTCACTGGGCTTGGAGGCTTAGGACCACAGTCTCAGGGGACGGCTAAGTCAATTGGCATAACATAGTTCACAAAGGCAATGTTCTACATCGTATTATAGTGAGTGTTGATTGAGGTCTTAGTGAGCAACCATCTCAGATGCAACTATTGGTATCTCCAAAGGACTAATGGACCATGCAAACACAGCTTGCACTACCCTGAAACCAGAAGAACTAGATGGTTTCCCGGCTTCCACTCCCAACTGCTCTGATTGGGCAGAATGGTCCTGGACAGAATGGGAGAAAAATATAGAACAAAATTCAAATCATTAAAAATAAATAAATAAAAAGCCAGATTTACTGGTCTGATTGAGACTGGTAGAACCTCCAGACTGTGACCCTTAGACACCCCTCAAGCCTGGAACTGAACCAACCCTCAGGGACCACCCTGACGCTAAACAACAGACAGGCCTACGAAGTGAGTAACACTCATGAGGAATGTATTCCTCAGAATGACTTATCACGTGAGACCCAAAAGGCAGCATTTGCCCCAAACAAAGCTAGAAGGCAGGAAAGAAGAACTGATGGGTGAATGGGAGCCCAGAGAGGAAGAGTGCTCTTATACTGAGGGAAGTGCAACTAATGTTACAAAACACAATGTGTGTAAATTGTTGAATGGAAAACTGATTTGCTCTGTAAACTTTCACCCAAACCACAATAAAAAAGAAGAAAAGAAAAAAGCATTCTAGATAAATGTCTAGTCAAACAATGGTACCAAAGAAAAACAGGTCATTGATAGCCAATCTGAATAAAGTTTGCTCACAGTACCATCTTTGGCTAATACTTTCAGCAATTACAAACATTCCAGACACATGGAGTGTGTCCACACAAATGTGCACACACAGCACAGGCCATTATTCCTCACCCAGGATCTGCTGGGCTTACATCAGTGGTTCTCAAACTGGAGAGTGCATCAGAATTACCTCTAGGGCCTGCTACAAACACAGATTGGCTGGCCTCAAACCCAGAGCTTCTGACTCATTATCTTTGTGGATTGGCATTTCTAACAAGCTCCCAAGTGATGCTGATGCTGCTGGTCGTGCGAGCACACTGAGTACCACTGCAGTCCGTTTCCAATATGTCTCTGAATGTTCATTTCTCTTTGCCTTTTCAGTCTAGGTTGGTTCCGAAGCTAAATCTGTCTTCACTAACAGGCACTCAGAGTCGCTGGTTGATGCAAATAGTTAAACGCTTGATTACTCGTCGAAAAACTGGCAGTTGGAACCCAGAGGTCCCTCAGAGACAGACTTGTCAACCTGCTTCCAAAAGGTCACAGCCTTGCAAACTCTATGGAGCAGTTCTGCTCTGCACATGAGTTCGCCATGAGTCGAGTCGGAATCAACTTGTTGGCAACTAACAACAGATAGCCACTTACTGGTTGGTATCTGCGTTTTCTGAGTGCATGCCTATGGACACTGCTTTGGACAGTGCTTTGTTTGCTGATGAATAAGAGACATTGAGGGTTAGAAAGGGAACTAAAGTTTATTAAGTTCCTTTTATGTACCAGGTACTCTGCTAAGTGCTTTACAGGCACCCATTCATTGAACTCAAGTATCAGAGTATAATTCCTCCCAGGCAGAGAGAAATTCAGTACTTGCTGACTGTCCCACAGCTGTCACACTGCTGAAAGGCGAGAAGACTGGCCTTTCCAGAGTCTGCGGGGCATCTGCTCATCTGAACACGACCTAGAGTCCTGCCACCCAGGTTCCTCCACAGCGCATGCATGGTGGACATTACTGTCAGCCACGTGTTTAATCCCATGGAGGAGGCAATGATGTAGTCAGTGACATTTGAGGTTCCTCTCTGGTCGGTCCAGAATAAATCATTTCACAAATCAAATGTAAACATGGCCAGCTTTGCTAATAGAACAAAACGCAGAAAATATTGCAAACACAATGATACACATAGAGGTCAATGGCTTAGGAAATAAAGTACATGTTCTAGTCTGGCTGGCTGGGGGGGTGCTTTGGACGGTACAGAGCAAAAGGGACTTAAACTGAAATAAGAAGAGGCCCAGCCAGGGAAACTCATCCAAGTGTAATAAATAAGTGGTTTCTGGCTTATAGGTTTTTCCACACTGAGCCGTCATCCGTCCCTAATCATCTCCCCTTTTTCTTTGCATCTTCTGATCTATAACACACTTGATGTTCACAGTGACTGTACACAATGGCTATCTGTACATGGTAAAGGGACAACAGGCTTCCATTTTCACATATAAGATTCTCAGACAGAAACATCAGGCATGCCCATTATTGGGTGAGCATGATTCATAACTTATTAGATCTGAATTACTATCTTGAATTCCATATACAAATAGGAAATGAAATCTAATAAACTTAGTCTTAATATATCCAGTTTGTAAAGCTTAATATAATATATTAAGTCTTAAGATGTTAGACTTAATAAAGAGAATGTGCATAAAAGAATTCAGGAAAAAAAAAAAGCTGCCTAAGTCTAGAAAAATATTTAGGAATATTTCACTAGAATGCAGTGGGTGTACCTGCAGAGGGCTCCTGTCACTCCTCATGTGACTGTCTTCCCAGGAAGGATGTGAGAAATCTTAACACACCCCAATATGCTCTCCAGAGCTCAGACAAAATGTCTGCAAAATACCATATGTTTCCATAAGACCCAAAGCTCCTAAAGACTTCTGAAAAAGAATAGTTTAAATGTCTGACTGCTACCTTGAACTCCAGACTCTGGTATCCCCTGACTCCTCAGCATCTCGACTTAAAGGACTAAGGTCATCTAACATTTCACCTGTCCCAAACAGAACTCTTTATTTGTGCCTACTCCATCCCCCCAAAATGCTGCCTTTCACTGTCTTCCTTATGGGGTTGCATAACATACAACACATCCCTTTCCCCAGGGACTCAGAGCCCAAAGGTCATCCTTGATCCATCTCTCCCCCTACCCCATATGTGCCAACCCATTGGCAAGTCTTGTCAGCTCTGCCTTCAAAATATAACTCAGCTCTGACACCTTCTCACTAGTGTCCTTGGGCCATCCAGAAGAGCCTCTTTGGCTCTGTTTGTTGTGAATTTTCTCTACTACCAGCATCCAGAGGGATCTGATAATCTTATCAAAATCTTATCAATCACCATGTTAGTTCTCTGCTCAAAATGTATTTCCCAAAGAACAAATATAGTCAATTCCTTTCCATGATCTAAAAGACCAAATATGATGCAGGCCATGCCTCCTACATCAGCTACCACCAGTGACAACAGCCTTTTCTCTGTTCCAGAACATACCAACGTGTTGTCAACTGTTTTTGTTGTTAAGTGCTGTCGAGTCATCTCCAAATCATAGAGCACCTATATACAACAAAACAGAACACTGCCTGATCCTGCGCCAGCCTCACAATCCTTGCTATACCTAAGCCCATTTGCGGTAGTTAAGTTTGTGACTCAACTTAGCTGGACCTGGTTGAGTGGCTGGGCAGCTAGATGTAGTATTCCCCATGATAAGTTGTTGTTGTTGTTGTTGGTAGGTGCCGTTGAGTCATTTCCGACTCATAGCAACCCCATGCACAGCAGAACGAAACACTGCCTGATCCCATGCCAGCTCCGTGATCCCTGCTATACTTGAGCCCATCATCGCAGCTACCATGTCAATCCACCTCATTGAAGGCCTCTCCCTCTTTTGTTGACCCTCCACCCTACCAAACATGACATCCTTCTCCAGAAAATGGTCCCTTCTGACAACATGACCAAAATAGGTGAGACGAAGTCTGGCCATTCTCACTTCCAAGGAGCATTTTGGGTGCACTTCCTCCAGGACAGATCTGTTAGTTCTTTTAGCAGTCCACGGTACTTTCGGCATTCTTCGCCAGCACCACAACTCAAAAGCATCAATTCTTCTTCGGTCTTCCTTATTCATTGTCCAACTCTCACATGCATACAAGGCAATTGGAAATATCACAGCTTGTGTCAGGTGACCTTAGTCCTCAAGGAGACATCCTTGCTCCTCAGCACTTGAAACAGTTCCTTCGCGGTTGACTTTCCCAATGCTACACATCATCTAATGTCCTGACTGCTGCTTCCATTGGCATTGATTGTATAACCAAGCAACGTGAATTCTTTGACAATCTCAATCTTCTATTTATTGTGATGCTGCTCGTTGGTCCAGTTGGGAGGATTTTTGTTTTCTTTATATTGAGATGTAATCCATACTGCAGACCGCATTCTTCAACTTTCATCAGTAAGTGCCTCAAGTCTTCCTCACTTTCAGCAAGCAAAGTTGTATCCTCTGCATATCTCAGGTTGTTAATGATTCTTCCTCCAATCCTTATGCCATGTTTTTCTTCATGTAGTCCAGCTTCTCAGATTATTTGCTCAGCATATAGAGTGAATAAGCATGAGGAAAGGATACAACGCTGATGCACTCCCTTCTTGATTTTAAACCATGTAGTGTCCCCTTGTTCCATTCGAATGACAGCCTCCTGGTCAAGGTACAGGTTCCTCATGAGTACAATCAAGTATTCGGGAATTCCCATTCTCCTCAAAGTTACCCATAATTTGTCATGATCCACACAATCAAATGCCTTTGCACAGTCAATAAAACACAAGTAAACATCTTTCTGGTATTCTTTGCCTTGAGCCAAGATCCATCTGACAACAGCTATGATATCCCTTGTTCCATGTCCTCTTCTGAATCCAGTTGCATGATGAGACTGGGAATCAACTGCATGGTGGAATCTACTGACAACAGCTGAGTAGCTGCCTTAGGGATGAGGTCTGCTTCCTGTATAGAAGGAGAAGCCTTGGAGAACGGTCTGTAGCTTATGGCATGCCTGAACCCTGCATGTAGCCATGTCAATGTTCAGCAGCCTGCCATGCTCTGCTGACCTTGGGACTTTCAATGGACTTGAATTCATGGCCTGCCATGTGGTTTGGTAACACCAGGACTATGCCTTTTTACTTGTCAACCTTGGGCTTGTCAGTCTCCGCAGCCAGCAGCTGTCTGAGTGAAGAAAAGCCTCCAGCAGGAGGCAGAGCTGAAACCCAAGGTTGAGGGGCTTTCACCCAGGCCCTAGAGTCTGGCACTTTGAACTTGGACTTAAAGCTCTGGTAGCATAGTGCCTAAAGCACTTGACTGCTAACCAGAAGGCTGGCGGTTCAAACCCACCAGCCACTCCTCGGAAGGAAGATGGGGCAATCTACTTCCATAGTGATACTGCCTCGGAAACCCAAGGAGGGGTCGCTATGAGTTGGGTCCAACTCACCGGCACATAACAACAATAACTCAATCCTGTGACTTACCAGTCTGTGTGCTATTGGGAAATTTTCTTAACTTCCCTATACCTATTTCTTCTTGTGTAAATAAAGATAATGGTAGTTGAGCCTGGGGTAAGGGTTAACTCAAGCAATGCATGTAAAGCATTGAACTCAGGGCCAGACACAAAGTAAGCCCTTGATACAAGGTAACTATTGTGACTAAAGGAGTCCTTGTATGGCTCCAATGGGTAAGCGCTAGGCTGTTAAATGAAAGGTTGGAGATTCAAGTCCACCCATAGGCACTTTGAAACAACAGCCTGGCAATCTACTTCCAGAAGGTCCCAGCCATTAGAGATCCCATGTGCAGTTCCACTCTGAAGCACATGGGGTCATCATGAGTCAAAAGCAACTCAACAGCAACTGGTTTGCTTTTGTGGTCAGTCATGATTAATGTTATTATCATCTCATTCAACATCAGCAAAGACACAATATCCAGTTTGTAAAATTTCTTTACAGATGGAAACATGAAACTCTCATCCTACTATTCTCATTAATAAACAAAACTGACCACCACTGGTCCAGTCTTGAGTCCTACAGCAGACGATTGACTCACCAAACAGTTAAATCCTTTGTTAGTTTTAAATGCAGGGACTGCTGAATCTGAGGGAAGAGAACAGTGCATCACAGCAAAATGGTGTTTTTTTGTTTTGTTTTTTTAAAAAAGGACATTGGTTTAAGGGTTATCCTAACAGTCTTGGATACTAAATTATTTTCTTGGTTTAGTAAACAAACCGCTGCATTTTATTGGGTAGATTTATATCTAACCTCAGAATCTAGAAGCACTGAAGACCACAGCGAGAGAAGTTTCAAACCATGACAACAAGTGGTTTGCATGGCACAGATATGCTGGTACACACTAGTTTTCTTAACCTCCTGATTAGGCATCGTCTCCTTCAGTCATCCACTGTTCTATAGCAAGACCTAGAAACCCAGTAAAACAAAATGCAATTCCTATTTTTGCCACTGGACTGTGTAATGATCTTTATTGAGTGCTTACTGTGTGCCAGGTACTTTATAAGGGCTGCTTTACCTAACCCTCACAATGGCCCTGTCTTGGTTCTCTACTGCTGCTATAACAGAAATACCACAAGTGAATGACTTTAACAAACATAAATTGATTCTGTGGAGGAGTTCAGAGCGTCGGCTGTAAGGGAAGGTTTTCTCTCTCTGAGTCTCTTGGTCCGAGGAGGATCCCAGCAGAGGACCTGGGTCCAAAGGACATGCTCTGCTCTTGCATCCTCCTTCCTGGACTATACCCCCCCCCCTGCTCCCTTCTCTTTCCTTTCATCTCTTGTAAGATAAAAGATGTTGCAGGCCACACCCCAGGGAAGCTGCCCTTACATGGCATCAGGGCTACGATGGCACTAAGGGTGTTGCACCCCACCCTTAATCCTCTTACACCTGGTCAGCTTATCACATTAGATCATCCCTTGGGGTATCCTTACATATCTGCCACATTACATCATTACAAAACCAAACTCACTGCCATCGAGTCGGATCCGACTCACGCGACCCCTCCTTGGGTTTGCGAGGCAGTATATCACTACAGAAGTAGATTGCCCAACCTTCCTTCCGAGGAGATTACATCATTACATAACTGCTAAACCACTGAGAATCATGGCCCAGGCAAGGTGATGTAAACTGGGGGCAAGGGGCTACACAATTCAATCCATGACAGACCCCATGAGATGATACCAAATAAGTATCTCACACCAGCCAAGCAGCCAATAAACAATATGGCAGAATTCAAGCCATGCAGTCTAACTACTGCTTATACTGCTTGCTTGATAAAATGCAATAATGTTGAAGATAATCCATTATTCTCCTGTCTTCCTCCTCCCTCCCTTTCTCCTCCATTCCTTTCTTTTTCTTACTGAAGACTTTCATTATCAGATGTCATGACAAGTAAGTTGTCACCCTTGAACATTTCTTTCTGCAAGAACACAGGAACAGGGCTTGCCATGGACCCTATTATTTCCACAAGCAGATGACCTTGCTCCCCTCTGCCCAGCAGGTGGGGGAAGTCACCACCAATAGTTATGTCCCTGTGATCAATTACCATAGGAGGCTGTAAGTACCACACACTTAACAGAGGCAGGGGGATGGGAAAGAAAAGCTGCATAAAATGGAAGGAATTTCTCTAACTGGAGACAGCACTTACCTTCTCCTAGGGTATTTGGAAGGAGCTCTGGTGGTGTGGTGCCCAAAGCATTTGACTGCTAACCGGAAGGTGGTGGTTCAAACCCACCAGCCAATCTGCAGTAGGAAGACTGGGCAATCTACTTCCGTAAAGATTTACCACCTCAGAAACCCAAAGAGGGTCACTATCTAGGTAGAGTTTCTCATGCTAGGAGCTTATGCTTTCATAGTGCACAGTAAACAAAACTTAGATTTTTAAAAACTGACATTGGTAGCTTGTTATCTGGGAGATCAGAGGATAAACACAGGTCCTAAGACAAGCTTCTCTGAAGAGTCTCCCAAGCATCAAAGAAGCCCTTCACTGTTTCCTTGTAGAAGGCTCTGTGAAGGGTGTTAAGTTATCGGGAAGGAAGATCAGACCAAGTCCTCCAGCCCTTGGTTGAGCGCTCAAGTGCAAATTCAAGGAAGGGACTAAAAGGCTAGGAGGGTTGAGGAAAGGACTGGAGGCAGACAGAGGACAGCATCCTCTTGGCCCCATGGATGTCTCTGCTCCCAGTAGTTGCAGTGTGTTCTCCTCCTGGAGGTCTTCCAGAAAGTAATCTCCACCTGAAGAGCCTTCATTCCAGCTTCCTTCTTATGTCTCAAGTCCATCCTTTCAGGATCAAGAATTATAGTCTCTTGTCAAGCTAGGAAAATGGAAAGGCATGCACCTCACATGTACCTCCTACTATTGACCAGACTTGCAGAAGGTTGCATGGCTCCCAACTGCCAAGAATTCACCAGCTGGGTTAGTGTAGAGCTAAACCCCTCACAGACATTTAACCTTGTCCTGCCTACTCAGGTGGGTGAAGGAGGGCATGGGGGGCTATGGGCTCAGAGCAGCACTCCAGCCCGTGACACTCTATGCCACTCTTCTATGCAGATACCTCCCGCTTTACGACAGTTCACTTTACACCTCTTTGCTTTTACGAAAGACCTACATTAGTACCTGTTTTTGCTAACTGAAAGAAATTAGAAGAGTATTTTCACTTCTGTGAAAAGTTAAACTAATGTTCAGAGTTTGTTTTGCAGCAAGCCGCTGAAAAGCCAGTGTGCACCCTGAGCAGTGAAAGTGGCACCCCCAAGCTCCTCCCCCAGGAACTACACTGTAACATACATTATTTCTACTTTACATAGGCTGTGTTTTTATCATCTCATTTGGCTTTTACTACCTGTTAGTATTATTTTTGGTTTTATGCGTTGTTTGATATGATTTGGTAGATTATTTTTTTGATCTGGAACACTCAGATATTTTTCCTATTCAAATTAATGGTAATTGCTTCTTCATTTTACACCAAGTCAGCTTAGAAAAGGTTTCACAGGAATGCTCTACTTTCGGATAGCAGGGGAAACCTGTATCTTGCTGGTGGTGGTGGTGGTAGTGGTGGTGGTGCTCATATGACTTTATTCATGTGTTGAGACTTTCAAAACTACACACCAACCCCTAACAATAACTGAAGCGTTAAGATTTCTTTAAAATGCCCTGCACTAGGAGGCAAGCGAGCTCAGGCTCTGCAGCTAGCTCAGCTGTGATACAGTCTGAATTTCAGTGGATAAGGCATTTAGCTGCTAACCAGAAGGTCAGCATTCAGACCCACCAGCCACTCCTTGGAAGGAAGAGGAGGTGATCTATTTCTGTAAAGATTTACAGCCTCAGAAACCCAGTAGGGGTCACTATGAGTTGGAACCAACTCGATGGCAGTGAGTTTGGTTTGGTTATTATTCTTCCAGCCCATCACACTGAAGATTCCTCAGGAGGTTGTAACTATAACATGAGACAGTATGTGGATGTGATTTACCAAGGTGTTCAATCCACAGTGCATGAGAGTTACAATTTCTGTGCACTTACCAGAACTTATGTGTATCATCAGAGTCTTAACACAGCAGTATGTCATCAATGTTGCCCCACTTCAGCTCATCTTAGAAACTACTTTCCCCAGAGATGCACTGCAAGAAACTCCTATGAAGCCTGATGCCAGGAATTAGGAGGCCAGGATTTGTGACCTGCAGCCTGAAGAGTCTATTACGCCTGCGTCTCAGTTGGCAGAACCATGGTGTGCTAACCATACAAGAACCATGTATGTCTTCTAGGACAAGAGTAATGAATATGAACAACTAGTTATAGTACAGCTAGGTAAACAGGTTAAATTTCACTTTCAGAGCAGAGAATACCACAAGAAGTGTCATTCCACTCTGGATAATTTGTTTTACCTCCTCAAACACGTCCCTGAAAACCTCTGTATGCACCTACATCCATATGCATACTTCCATACACACGGGTAAAAATGAATCAGCCCATAGGTTATTGTATTGAGTACCTGAGAATAATTGCATGGTATGAAAAATGCTTAAAACAATACCTAATAAGCAAGCAGCTAATACATCTAGCTAGCAGTCCTAGGGTCCTACTAGCAGCAGTCGCAAACCCTCCTCACTGCCTCTTCATGATCTCACTCACTCGTTGTCTACCCTCGTTACGCCCTCTCACCTGCAATGCTTTTAAGAAACGTTGATGCCAGGTCCCAGCCTTAGATATTCTGACTTAATTATTCTGGGACAAGTCTCAGGCTTTTGGATTTTGTCAAAGTTCCTCAAGTAATTTTAATGTCCAGTCACGGCTGAGAACCACTGAACTCTAAACCACAAATTAATGTACTTCATAAATCAGGCTGAATCTCATTTACCAGAAGCTGCAAAAACAAAACGAACAAACAAAACCCATCTTAATCAGGCTCATCTTAATCACATGTCCCCTCCATCACTTCCAGTGGGAGATGGCAAAACATCAGTGCAGTGTTTGAGGAGAAAGCTGAGGGGCCACGGAGAATCCCAGTGACAGGAGGAGAAGACCAAGCAGCCCTGCTCAGCAGTGCTGGTCCTTACAGACCTCTCCGGGGTTGTAAAGAGATGGATAAGGACCGATTCACAGGCTGCTGAGAATGGGCTGGCACAGGGAACCTGTGAAGCACAGAGCATACCCCTTAAACTATGCGGGTCACCCAAGCCTTTCTGGGATTCTAAACATCTTTTCAAGAATAATTTTCAGAGCTTGTAATTTCAGACCGTTATGTTGTTGTTGTTGTTGTTGTTGTTGTTGTTATGTGCCATCAAGTCAGATCTGACTCATAGTGACCCCTCCTTGGGTTTCCGAGGCAGTATCACTACGGAAGTAGATTGCTCAACCTTCCTTCCAAGGAGTGGCTGGTGGGTTTGACCCTTCTGATTAGCAGTCAAGCACCTTAGGCATTATGCTACCAGAGCTCCCTCAGACCGTACAGTTCCTGCAAACAATACTTGGCATATATTCTTCTGTTGAACTTTCTGTTTTATGAGTGGAAAGAAGAGCTAAGAGCCCAGTTCCCCATCCACCCAGGGTTTCCCCAGACCCACTCCATTTAACCAACCAGAGAATATCTGGGTCAGTCCTGGAGACACTCAGATGGGACCCCTAAACACACATTACAGACACACAAGTATCTGAGAAGAAGCCACTAGAAAATCTGAAGCAAAGACATTCTCTGGTCCCAGCCCAGTGAAACACCCCTCTTTCCAAGCTGTGGGCCCACAATGAGAAAGAGGTGAGGGAATCTAGTCAACCCAGATAAGCTTGAGGCCACATCCATCTGAATCCAGTAGAAGTGAGCTCTACTGGATAAAGAAGAAACTGCTAGAAGCACTGACATGAAGAAGGGATATGAGATAGGCTATCAAAGTACCACGTATTTTAAATAGCATCTGTTACTCTAAGAGGGAGAGAGAAAGGGTTCCCAGGAGAGCCATTTATGGATTCAGTAAGATACCACTGGTAGACCTGTCACTGGGGACAAAGAACAGTAGGCAGTGGCCACAGAAGCAAAACAACAGGCTCCAGAATCAAGGACCTGGGTTCAAATCTCAAGCCTGCCACTTACTAGTTGAGTGACCTTGGAAATACCACTTAATTCCTCTGAGCCTTAATTTCCCCATTTGCAACACAAAGAAATTAATAAATAACATCTGTTGTTGTTGTTATATGCTGTCGAGTTGGCCCCAACTCATAGTGACCCCTCCTTGGGTTTCCGAGGCAGTATCACTATGGAAGTAGATTGCCCAACCTTCTTCCAAGGAGTGGCTGGTGGGTTTGAACCGCCAGCCTTCTGGTTAGCAGTCAAGTGCCTTAGGCACTATGCTACCAGAGCTCCTAAATAACATCTAAGTTATAGAAATATAATGAAATTAAATGAGACATGCATAAGACACTTATTATAGTGCCTGGGTGGCACATAGTCAGTGTTCACTGAGTGGTACTCAGTAAGCTACTTCCTCATTTTATACATTTTCTGATTTTACCATTTATATTTAATCTTTTAATTTATTTGTTATTCAGGAAATCAAAGAGTATCTGACGTCAGGGGATTCGATCATCATGGTAAGGATAAATAGTAATATAAAACAACTGTTTCATATTCTCTATGACTTTCAGACACTACCTTGATGTGTCTTCTAAAACGAATAATCTTTTCCCAATTGTCTGAACTACCCTGTTGTTGCTGTTCTGTGTGCTGTTAAGTCAATTCCGACTCATGGTGAATATGAGTATACGACAGAATAGAACTGCCCGTAGGATTTCCTAGGCCATCATCTTTACAGGAGCAGACTGCCAGGTCTTTTCTCCCACAGAGCAGCTAGTGAGTTCCAACCAACAGCCTTCTGGTAGCAGCCCAACACTTAACCATTGCACCCCCAGGGCTCCTTCTAACTACCCTGAGCAACGTGCCAATGAACGAACAGAACCTCAGGGGACATAATTTATTCTCGACTCTTAAATCTTGGATTAGCAGATCTATTTTTGTCTGAATTGATTCCCAGAGAACAAAAATGTTTTCATCCTCATTCCCCTGATAGAAACCATAATGTGCATTAGTGTTGATGTCAAAAAAGCCGTGTCCACACCGTGTCAGTTTTGATCAAACACTTGCAATTCTTCTCGGACTTTTTCCCAAGGCCCTTTTTGAAATCATAATCAGAAGCAACTGGAAGTCTTTCTTTGTAATTCAGAAGCAGTCAGCACAGGATTCTGATTGCGTACAGTACAAGCAGACGACCCCATCTGTCCTCTAGAACTTGGGCCTCTGTTTGATAAGACTCAGTGAATGAAGGAGGCCCTGTTTTAGGCGGCGACACTGCAAAACCCTGCTTCGTCCTTGCCAAAAAATTATGCTAATGCCACACTTTCCACTGTTAACTATGGGTTCCATTTCTCCAAGAGGCAGCTGTCAGCACACACCAGCCTCCGCTAACAAGGAGGAGTTTGTCCCTGAGTAAATATCTCCAATAACTCCATTACTTATCATTAACACAGCCCCCCAAACACTCGATGGGGGAAAATCGCCTGCATGGCTTAATTTAAGCTTGAATAAAATGATTTCCCACTGGTTTCAAACGAATGGCTCTATTAACTATCAATAGTTAAATATCTTTTAGAAAAATAGCCTGTGAAAAATGTTGAATGCTCACTCAATCTGTGATCAAGGTAAGGGCAAGATTATTCTGAGAATCCTTTTTCGCTCCTAACTGGTAAAAATTAGCACTCTAAGCAGTGAGAAAAAATATCTACATTGAACAATTACCAGTTCCCATGCTAGAAAGCACATATTAATGCTCTTCTCTTTTTATTTCAGACTTCAAAACACTGTCTTGTCTTATGCTACCTCTTTTTCCCATTGAAACAAATCTGAGTACACATTTTAGCATGTCAAGTGTGAATCGGTAGAGGAAAAATTACTTTTGGAATCAAATGATCAATGTACCACTGCTATATTAACAACATCAATATACAAAAAACAAACCAAAACAAATTCACCACCATCCAGTCAAATTCTGACTCATAGCAACACTATGGCACAGAGAAGAACTGCCCCCATGGGTTTCCAAAGCTATCATCTTTAAGAAACAGATCAACACATCCTTCTCCCACAGAGCAGCTGGTAGGTTTGAACTGTTAATCTTTTGGTTTGGTTAGCAACACAGCACTTTAACCATTGTACTACCAAAGCTCAACATCAATTAACATCAATACACCAAAAAAGAAAACCAAACTCACTACCATCAAGTCAATTCCAACTGACAGTGACCCACAGGGTTTCCAAGCCTGTAAATCTTTACATAAGTAGATTGCCTCATTTTCCTCCAACTAGTAGATTTGAACTGCCAATCTTCTGATTAACATGCAAGTGCTTTAACTACTGCACCACCAGAGCTCCTTTAACATCAATGGAAGTACACATTATTTCAAATTAGCTCAGGAATTCATCATAATTGGATTAAATGATCTTATACAGGTTGGAATGGAGTATCAAAGAGAGATGGAATCACTTAGGTTTCTGTTTCATTCCCTTGGATGTTTTGCCTCCAAAGTAATTACCAGTCAACTGATCACACCTGTGTAATTACAGCACACCTGCTCCCAGAGCCACCCCAGCCCTGAACACCACATGCCTCTAACCAACAGTCAGGAAAGTCGTCTTCTTCTAACAGGACCTAAACACCATGTGGACATCATGTAAACTGACACTTTCTATCATATGTCATGGTATTTTCAGTCACCTCATATGCATGCAAAAGCTGGACAATGGATAAGAAAGACCAAAAAAGAACTGATACATTTGAACTGTGGTGTTGGTGAAGAATACTGAATATGCTATGGACTGCCAGAAGAAGAAACAAATCTGTCTCGAAGTCAGCCAGAATACTCCTAAGTACTTTGGACACATTATCAGGAGGGACCAGTCCTTAGAGAAGGACATCGTGCTTAGTAAAGCAGGTCAGCAAAAAAGAAGATCTTCAGTGAGATGGACTGACCCAGTGGCTGCCATAATGGGCTCACACATGGCAATGATTGTGAGGATGGCACAGAACTGCACAACGTTTTGTCTGTTTTCATAAAGTCTCCATGAGTTGGAACTGAACTGACTTGACATCACCTAACGACAATCATACACTTACATGTTAGTGGGAGACAGACAAAATGAGATGATTCAGAATCTACCCTGGAAGAAATAAAACCAGAGATGGCCAAAAAATCATCATCATTGTCATCATCAAGTTAGTACTGTGCCTTTCTAAATACTGTGGATACATGGGTGGACAGGCTGAATGATTAGGTATGTCTGTGCAGGGGGGAGTGTGCCCATGACTAGGTATAGGGTTGGCAGACAATATTTCTACAAATGTATTTGTATATTCTGTACAAATGTCCAGGTATATAGTAGAGCTGACAAGGAACAAAGTTGTAGTCACTTCTTGGCCACAGCCAGCTACCCCGAGGGAGTGAGTAGTTGAATATGTGGTCTTGGGACCATGGTAACAGGGAACATCAAGCTTAATTGGCATAACATACTACACAAAAACATTGTTTCACATCCTACTTTGGCAAGTAGTGACTGGGATCGTAGAAGCTGGCAAACAGCCATCTACATGCAACAATGGGTCTCTCCTCATCCAGAGCAAAGAAGAATGAAGATAACTAAAGACACATGGAAACAATGAGTCCAAGAGACTTGTACACCATATGATCCTCAGCCTATATGACTATGAGACCAGCAGAACTAGATGGTACCCAGCTACCACTACCAACCACTCAGAGGGGGATCTACGTAGGAGATCCTGGGTAGAGTGGAAGAACAATGTGGAGCTGGACTGACAGAGCCTGGAAGAATCCCTGAGACTATGGCCCCCAGCTGCCCTTTAGGTCTGGAATTGAACCCACTCCTGTGGCTTCCAGCCAAACAAAAGAGACATATGAGCTGAACATTTACATTAGGTAGATACACTCCTTGGAGAGATCAATCATGGGAGAATAAAAGGGCTGTATATGTACAGGGAGACAGCTCCAGGGGCAGGGGTGCATGGGAGGGAAGGACACAGGGAAGAAGTAACTCAATGGCAGTGAGTGTTTTTTGTTTGTTTGTTTTTTTAATAATCATACAATAGAAAGAAAATGCAATGAATGTATTCATCAAGGTTCCCCATCATCACCAGTTTGCTTCAGTGCTGTTGCTATTGTTATTAACTCAAAACCAAAAACCAAACTTACTGCCATGGAGTTGATTCTGACTCATAGTGATCCCAAGTGGGTTTCCGAGGTGGTAAATCTTTACTGAAGTAGATTGCCCCATCTTCCTTCCATGGAGTGGCTGGTGGGTTTGAACCGCCAGCCATCTGGTTAGCCGTCAAATGCCTTAGGCACTGCGCCACCAGAGCTCCTTGTTGTTAGGTCCATCCAGTCAGTTTCGACTCACTGTGCTTCTGTGTACAACAAAATAAAACACTGCGCCATCCCATGCCATCTTCACATTGCTTCTATGTTTGAGCCCATTGTTGCAGTCACTGTGTCAATCCATCTCATTGAGGGTCTGCCTCTTTTTTGCTGACCCTTTACTTGTGGACATCAACTTAAATAAGTGAATCAAGCACATGAGAGTGAAGGCCTGTGCAAAATTTCAGTGAAAATGATAAATATTTGGGAAAGTGCAAGGGCAAACGTGAAAGTGAAATGAGAATAGGATAGGGAGAAGTTAGAGGTAGGGCATTCACTACTTCACTCATCAAATATTTACTGAATGCCTACTGGACACTATCTCAAAACAAGTGGTTAGAAAAGAGTAGCATGGTTGGTAAAGTAGAGGGTCAACAAAAGCTAGGGAAACCTTCAGTGAGAAGGACTGACACAGTAACTGAAACAATGGGCTCAAACAGACCAATGGTGATGAACAGGCAATGTTTCGTGCTGTTATACATAAGGTCACCGTGATTCGGAGACAACTTGATGGCAACTACCACCACCATCACTGCCGCCGCCACCGCCAGGCACTATGCTAGGGGCTGAAGATAGACATGAACAAAAAGATACAATCCTTGTCCCTCGGAAGTTTGCAGTAAAAGAGGATGACAGACATTAAACAAATGATTACAAAACAAGTATTTGGTTATAATTGTGATATCTTATAAGGGATAAAGTACAAGATGACCTGAGAGAGAACAACAGAGGCCCCCAAACTCAAGGCACAGAAAGAGTGAAGGCAAAGAGCATGCCAGAACATAGATGGCAGGGAGCCTGTGTTGCAGACCTGGGCAAGCAGGATCCAACCCCTCTGAGGAACCGAAACAAGACTGCAGTAACTGGGTGAGCCGGGGCAGAGTCTGTGCCCCTGTCATGGGATCAGGCACAGCTCCACATAGGAAGAATCTCCATAGCTCAGCCTGGAAGAAAAGAAGGGCAGGTGCACCCGGCCTAGGTAAGCAGCAGCTGCTGCAGAGGTGCACCATGGGAGGAAAGCAGGGTATCTGTGACCCAAGGGACTGCAGGATGGGAAGGCTACGTCAAGGATGTTCTCATAACCTTGAGACCAAGACCAGAAACGGTGGTCTCACTTAAAGAGGCAAATGGAAGCCATTGCAAAGAAGCAAAGATCTTGCGGGCGCACCTGAGAGGAGTTTATGTTTGCATGGAGTGTCAATATTTGCCCCCATAATCTCCTACATCATCAAGAATCCCAGGGTGCTGCAAACAGTTAACACACTCAACTACTGTGCAAGAAGTTGGAGGTTCGAGTCTGCTCAGAGGCCCCTCAGAACAAAGATCTGATGAGCAACTTGTGAAAAATCAGCCACTGAAAATGCTCTGGAGCACAGTTCCACACTGACAAATATGGAGTTGCCATGGGTCCAAGTCAACTCAACAGCAACTGGTCAGCTGGTACATCTCCTCAGTAGCCCCACCAACCCTTGAAAATCAGCAGGGCAGAGGTGGTGATCCCATCTTCTTCCACAGGCAAGGAACCCAAGCTAGCAGAGGCTCAGTGACTAGCTCGGGGTCACATGTCAGAGCTAGATTTAGAACTGGGCTCAAGCGAGTGCAGCAACCAGTCAGTCCACACCACCATGGCAGACAGTTGGCAGACTGCAAGGTTTCCTGTGGCCACTGTGTGCATGCTGAAACACCACAGTCTGAGGAAGGCTGAACCCAGGATGCAGATGGAAGTCACTGAGAACTAAATTAGGAAACACAACCTTCAGCAGGACTTGGTGATGTTCTAGGAATGAAATAATTCTTGCTGAGTTATGGGTCACAACATGCATGAAGGCTGATATCAGGCATACAATTTTTTTTTTTTTTAATGTATCCAAAAGATTTTGTTTTTCCAGCTCCATCTCCTGCTTGATGGGTTTCTAGACCATGGCCTGGGGACTTTGGGAATGAGTTACACTCAAGTATCTATGTCTTCTATATTCCAAATGAAATGGCAGTATGTTTGAAAGAGAAATTACTTATCACTTGCCAACTCTCCTCATGCTTCAGGGAAATGAATATGAGGGAGCATTCTACTGGATGTTTCAAATAGATGGAGCTAAAATGATATGCATGTGAACAAGAGATTTGAAGAGTTGCTCATAAATGCTGATGTTGATTTAGAAAGTGTGTTGATGAAATGGATTTGATGGCAAAGTCAAGTCTTTTACAGATGTTGTGGTGCACATAAAATGATCCCATCTGGGATTATACATTCATATAAACTTTCAAGTAACACAAGGAAGAAATCATCATTTCTTCTTTATTAGGTAGAAAAGCATTCTTAATACAGCAGCAGAATTTATTGAAGTCATTCAGAACTGTAATCCTCACAAAATTAACTAGCAAATTAACTAGCAATCTAGCATATAAGCCTGGTGGTGCTGATTGAAAAATAGCGTTTTTCAATAAATTTATCATCTCTCCTTCTTCTATCACCTCTCTAGTTTTATTCAGTGGCAGGTTTAATAGGATTTTAGTCAGATTTGGCAGTTCAAAGAATGAGAATATTGGAAGATGAAATTGGAAGATTCTTATATCCCCATATGTTACTCTGTATACAGAAACAGAAACACCACGAAAAACAGGAAAAATACAAGAGTCAAACAGACAGGTAACATAAACATCAGATTTCTTGTGAAAGAAGAGCTGAAGCTGCCACAGAAAGAAGGCAGGTGAAAGAATGTGCGTATTAATGCCACACAGAGAAGGATGGTGATCATCTTATGTGACCTGTGACCTTGGGCAAAGTCTTAAAGTTTCCAGATTTTCGTTACCCCATCAGTAAGGAAGGACAAATAAAACTTACCTCAGAGGGCTGCGGGATTAGAGTTCCAATTTATAAATTGCCTGGCACACACACAATAGAGTATAGCTCTTATTATTATATTTTAAATAAAGTCGATTTATTTATTTAAAGAAATACGGTATTAAATAAAATCTCTTCCAAGTAATCGCATACATAAATATCAGTTCCGACAATGAAAAATATATCCCTTATTATGCACTAGAATGGCCTGTCACAGTCTTCTTCCACTTTGCTCAGGATTTATGGTAGGAGGTTATACCTGGGCATGAATGAAATGTAATTTTTAAAAGCCTGGCAGGATTTGGGTATTCCTACACTTGTATTATTATCCGGAAAGATTAAGTGTACTGCAGGCCATAAATACTCTTTAGTATTTAGTAGATCGGTTTCTTTTTTAGCAGTTTTAATCCTGCCTTTCAGCAAAGTGAGTTGGGGAGATGTGCTTCCTCAAATCCGGCAAGAAGCAGCTTTCTTAAAAGCCTCGCTGTCTTGAACTCATTATAGATCTGGAAATATGAATGGTCTTTCAAAGTTTCAGTGAGTCATTCACTTTTCTGAATCACTACAGGACTGAGTCTGGGGGCGGATGCTTTGTGCAAAAGCCAGGCACAAGCTTGGGATTCAGCTTTGTATCAAAACAAACATGTGCTATGGTTAAGAGCTCAGTTGTGAATCGAAAGCTCACTGGTTCAAATCCACCAAGACAGGATCTGGCAAACTCCTCCTGTGACGATTATAGCCTAGGAAACCCTATGGGGCAGTTCTACTCTGTCCTGCAGTGTCGCTATGAGTCAGAATCTACCTGACAGCCCACAACAACAATAATCAAGAAACCACACTGGTGAATTCCATTCAATCCTACTTACTATTACCTTACAAAACTCTCACTGCTGTCGAGGCAGATTTGACTCATACTGACCCCTCCTTGGGTTTCTGAGGCAGTATCACTTGGGAACTAGATTGCCCAACCTTCCTCCCTAGGAGTAGCTGGTGGGTTTGAATCGCCAGCCTTCTGGTTAGCAGTCAAATGGCTTAGGCACTATGCTACCAGAGATCCTAATATTACCTTACTGCCTGGAAAATGCTCTGTAATGGAAGTTTTCTCAAACAGCAAAAAACAGCAACTTAATCAATCTCTGCCTACTGAAAATGACTTGATTAGTGTCTGGGTGATGCAAATAGTTAACCCACTTTTCTACAAACAGAAAGGTTAGAAGTTCGAGTCCACCCAGGGGCACCATGAAAGAAATGACTAGCAATCTACTTCCAAAAAATCAGCCACTGAAAACCCTACGGAGCATAGTTCTACTTACTCTGACACACATGGGGTCACCATGAGTCAGGGTCACTTTGACAGCAACTGGAATTGGTACGATGGTGTCAAACGGAGTACTAGCTAATTAAAAGTCAGAGCTTCCTGTTTAAGGAAGACTTACTGGAAGTGGAAGTGGAGGGGGCGGGTCCCCAGAGCAGCAGCATCCTCCAATGAGAGCCACGAGGCCAGGACTGATGGGCTGAGTGCATAGGAGACCCTTGGGTGGGCTGGATGGAAGCAGCTTACATGATGAGCTCCCAACTTCCTTTTATTCTTAGATTCTGGGATTCCCTGCAAACCCCTATGGCAACAAGCAGATACAACTGTCCATCTCTTAAAAATCACTATGTTTATAGTGCAGATTTCAATCATACAAATAAGTATGAATGTCAGGAACAGGGAAATCGACCATATGGAGAAATTTTAACTAGAGCAGGACCGTTTTACTCATGTATTGGATAAATGAAATATAAATATGTGTGTGTTACTGATGTTAGCTGCTATTGAGTCAGCTTGGACTTACGGCGACCTTATGGATAAAAGAACAAAACGTTGCCTGGTCCTGTGCCATCACCACAATTGTTGGCTGCTGGAGACCAACGAAACAATATTCTGTTCTGATCCACAGGGTTTTCACGGCTAATTTTCAGAAAGAGATCACCAGGGTTTCCTTCCTAGTCTGTCACAGTCTGGAAGCACCACTGAAACGCATCTGTTGTTGTTGTTATGTGCCGTCGAGTCGAACCCAACTCATAGCAACCCCTCCTTGGGTTTCCAAGGCAGTATCACTACAGAAGTAGATTGCTTCATCTTCCTTCCGAGGAGTGGCT
>NW_006921688.1:3583522-3588022 GCF_000298275.1 Orycteropus afer afer | reverse complement strand
GATGATGGGCTCGAGTATAGCAGGGATTGTGGGGCTGGCGCGGGATCAGTCAGTGTTTCGTTCTGCTGTGCATGGGGTCGCTATGAGTCGGAAATGACTCGACGGCACTTAACAACAACAACAACAGAGCAAAGAAGAGTGAAGAAAATAAAAGACACTTGGAAACTATTAGTCCATAATATTAATGGGCCACATGAGCTTCAGCCTCCATGACCCTGAGACCAGAAGAACTAGATATTGCCTGGCTACCACTACCAGCTGCTCTGAAAGGGATCACGTTAGAAGGGCCTGGATAGAGTGGAAGAAAAAGGTGGAACAAAACTCAAAATCATAGAAAGACCAGGCTTACTGTTCAGATAGAGACTGTTGGAACCCCCAAGACTATGGCTCTTGGTCATCCTTTGGGCCTGGAACTGAAGTTGTTCCTGTAGCTGAATTTTCAGCCAAACAATAGATAGGCCTGCAAGGTGAACAATAACTTTAGGAAGGTAGGCACTCCTTGGACCAGTCAGCCATTTGGGATCAAAAGGCAGCATTTGCCCAAGGACAAAGTTGAGAAGGCAGGAAGGGTTAGGAGAGAAGGAAGAATGGAAACGAGAAACCTAGGGAGGATGTGGGAGGAGTGATGTTACATTGAGGGGACTGCAAACAATGACATGAAACAAAATGTGTGTTGGATGGAAAACTGATTTGCTCTGTAAACTTTCACCCAAATTGCAATAAAAAGTTAAAAAAGAAAGAAAGAAAGAAAAAAACGCATGCACACACATACATGGACACAAACACAGACACACACACGCCTTCAACACAACTCAAAAAGGATGGCTGGAATGGGTAAGGAATTCTGGTTAATGCAAAATGAGACATTTTCCTTCTGGAAATGACCTTCTGCCAGGCAAATGACACCCATATCTAGAACTTTCTCTATTGTGCTATCAGGCAAGCATGCCACAGTTCATGCTGCCTGCAGTATTGGGAACTAGAGTTGCATGAAGATGTGAGAACGTAATTTCAGGACCCAAGGCCTGAAGTTAGAGTTGAGCACAGGAGTACTGAAGGACTCATGGTTAGGATTTCATCACTAATGTTTTATAAGAGGAACCACAGACCAGTAACAAGAAAAACAAAACTCCAGTTGGCCTAGATGCTGTGAACATTTCAGAAACAAGCAAAGTCATACAAACCTAAAATAAAAAACGCTTCCTGTGTGGGCACCACAGAAAGATAAATCAGAGGAGGGCATGGGAATGCTTTTATATGTAACTGAGAATAATTGAAGAAACCACTCAGCAGTGGAGGAAATATATTTCATGATAGTTCAAAGAGGCACTGGAGCAAAAATAACTTTAAGGATTGTAAAAATAATAACGTAGGGTCATAAATAATATGAGAAATTGCATATGCTAATGAAATCGTGATGATGAAAGCTGGAAACAGAGAAGCAGGGAATAGCAGCTAATAGAAGGACAGAGCAGTGGAAAATGGATTTTTAAGGTAGGAAGCCCTTGATCTTCTCCTGAGGTCCAGAAAACAGGGAGACGTATTTGTTGTGTGCCTATCATAACTCATGCATTAGGAAAATCATGCAACACAGCCCTCACTCAATCTTGGGACATCTGATTACAAGGAAACAAACCCTCAAGGAAGACAACTGTCCCCAGAAAGGACAAACACCAACTTCAGAGGCAAGACAGACTCCCAACTGTCTATTTCCAGGGCACACAGCTGACTTCTCACTGTTCCGCCTTGCCCCAGCAATTTGCTCTTCTTGTTTTACATCCTAATGTATTTTCACAAAATTGTTTTGAAAAAAAGCTTTGAGATCAGTGACAGGAGCAAGGTGTGGGGCCCATTATGTTGTTATTTGCCACTGAGTCAGACCTGTCTCATAGTGACCCCTCCTTTAGGTTTCCGAGGCAGTATCACTAAGGAAGTAGATTGCCTCACTTTCCTTCCGAGGAATGTCTGGTGGGTTTGAACCACCAGCCTTCTGGTTAGCAGTCAAGTGCCTTAGGCACTACACTATCATAGGTTTTAAAAATTATTTTTTTATTTATCACCTAAAGTAAACAATGTAGTCATGGAACCAAGTAGGGAAGAAATTTAAAACTAATAATAACAAAAAAGGAGCTCTGGTAGCATAGTGCCTAAGGCACTTGACTGCTAACCAGAAGGCTGGTGGTTCAAACCCACCAGCCACTCCTTGGAAGGAAGGTTGGGCAATCCTACTTCTGTAGTGATACTGCCTCGGAAACCCAAGGAGGGGTCGCTATGAGTCAGGGCCGACTCGACGGCATATAACAACAACAACAATAACAAAAAAATCTGTCTCTAAAACATATACACATATATTTTAAAGTTCTAAAGTTATAGAAATAACATCACGATAAACTCTGCATATGTATGAGATATTCGGCTAGGAGGATAAGCTTTCTCAATTTAAAAGATTCATTTTATTTTTAAATACACTACAGAAATATTCCCAAAAACACTGAAGTCAAGTTTACAGAAGTTGTGTTGTCGTTCCTTCACCTGAACCATTTTATCCCCTTTTCACCCATCCAGTTTTAGCCATCCAAGGTCTACCATACTTCTTTTATTAAATCTGTTTTTCAAAACTCTAAGCCCCTCATGGAGCTCTGGTGGCACAGTGCCTAAGGCATCTGACTGCTTATCACAAGGCTGGAAGCTCAAACCCACCAATGGCTCCATGGAAGCACAGTAGGGCAATCTACTTTTGTAAAGAATTACCTCCTCGGAAACCCAAAGGGGGTCACTATGAGTCAGAATCAACTCAATGGCAGTGAGCTTTTTTTTTTTTTTTTAAGTCACTCATTGATCTCTTCTCTGAATTGCTACTCTTAGAGACGTGTGTGTGTGTGTGTGTGTGTGTGTGTGTGTATTTCAACAAGGAGAGAATGGGTCTACACTGGCCCTGGGCAGTAATCAAATTTGAGAAATTTGACAAAATAGTGTGCGCCCCCCTTCACTCTGCCTGCATGGGCCCAGCTTCTCTAACAAGCAGGTGACTCCCTTTTCCTCACATTCTCTCTACTAAAAGAAAGAATAACCTACTTTCCCTAAAAACAATAATAAAGGAAATAATAGACTTTTTGCTACTGTGCTGCTGATCACATTACACAGCAGACTAAAAATTCCATGCTAGATTCCATTTTCTATGGGGAGTCATTACAAAGCTTCAATCCCATGGCCTCATGCTCCAAAGGCACTTGTAAGACAATTTCAAAATTGAGTCCTTCTGTTATTTCACTCCAGGAATCATTCTGAGCATTGATTCTAATCACTAATGTAATAATCATAACCTAAATACCAGGAGAGTGTGCTGTATGTGCAGTCAAATTCCTGTAATAGGAGTCATTCGTAAACGTGTCACAACAAATAGAGTCATCAAAATCTTGTACATGATACCTGTACTTTATCAACACATCTGCATGACAATTAAATAGAGGCCACATTTATTTTTGAGGGGTTGAAGCCAACAGAATGCTCACAAAAATAACCACATCTGGGCCTAACTGTGCAGAGGACAAAGTAGCATTTTTGGTTTAGCTGGCCTAGCTTTTAAATCTTTTATGAATAAGAAAATAATAATGCAAACCAAATCTATAAATATTTTTATTAGCACCTTATAGAGAAAATGCACATCTGTCTTTCTCAACACTCTTTGCTTTGAAGTGAAGATCACTGTGTAGCAAGAAGAAAACAAGAGAAAGCAAAGATTCCCACCTGACTTACTTTGGACACATCATGAGGAAAGACCAATTGCAAGACAAGGACATAATGATTGGTGAAGTACAGGGCCACTAAAAACAGGGAAATGGTCAATGGGATGGACTGACACAGTAGCCACAGCAATGGACTCAACCATACCAACAGGACCAGGCAACCGTTTCCTGTTGCTACGCACAAGGCACCATGAGGAGGAACCAACTCCGGGGGAAGAAAGCTCACCGCCATCAAGTCGACTCTGACTCATAGTGAACCCCTCACTGGGTTTCTGAGACTCTTAATATTTACGGAAGTAGATTGCCCCACCTTCCTTCTGCAGAGCAACACATGGATTTGAACTGCTGAACTTCTAGTTAGCAGCCAAATTCCTTATCCACTAGGGCACCAGAGCTCCTTAGGAGCTGACTAGATGACAACAAAATTGTACTCTAGAATACCCTATTCTGTCAAGTTACACTGTTTTTCCTTTCCTATGTCTATTAATCATGACATTTTAGAAACAGGCAAGGAAAGGTGTGTCCCAAAGGAAGTTTGTTACATAATTTGGTAGCAGACTTTATAACTATTCATTATTACAACAATGCATAACACCTTATCTTAAGGTTTGTGGTAGTTAAGGTTGTGTGTCAACTTGGCTGGGCCTGGTTGAGTGGCTGGGCAGCTAGACGTAGTATTCCCCGTGATGAGGCTGCTAATCAGCTCCATGGTGGAATCTACTGGAGCAGCTGAGTAACTGACTTAGGGATGTGC